>NC_083781.1:373864-566199 GCF_015708825.2 Lethenteron reissneri | reverse complement strand
AAAATCCACGCGTCCATGGGAGAACATGAGGACTCCAAACATACAGGCATCAGGGTGGGGGATCGAACCTACGACCTCCTGTATACCAGGTGAGGCAGTTAACATCTCGCCACAATGACCTTCAAGCTACAAAAAGTTGCAGGAACGACCTGAAGCGTTTCAGCTGCTGTGCTATAAACTTACGCATTCTCACTGATCCACTCAGTGGCAAAGAACTGCGCTCCCGCCTGTTCTGGGAGCTCATACACAAAACTGCTGGATGCGCAAGAACGCATTGCACAACACGACCGGACACGGAAACGGACACCAATCTCCGGCTGCCTGTTCTGACCAACATTCTGCCACCACATATCTGCAGAGACGTGCAAACGGCATGAGAGTTTACACGATGTCTTGCCAACGACCACTAACCCATCATCAACCAAGACCTCAACAATGTTCCTTGCCGCGACTCAATTCCCAATCTCTCTTCTAGGATCGCGTCGCAGCTGCTGCTGTCACCATCCTAGAATATCAACGTAGATCTGGAAGCATGCCAGTAAAGAGAGTGGAACAACGAGGCCGTCCAGAATAAACACCTCCCTCACGCCGGACCCAAAGATCATACAGTACCACCTGGCTTTGACATTCCTCGAAGATACTGATGTAACAATCGATTGCATAATTACATCGACAGGCTGATGTGTAACATTTCCCGCAGGAATGCAACCGTGGCCATGCAACACAAACTGTGTATCATATAGAAAACCCTAAGACCCACTAAGTGTGTGACCATGCAACAACCCAAACCATTAACTATATCACGAATTACTTTAATCTGTGCTCATTCAATGGAGGAACAGCGAAACTATACGAACTCTGTCCTGAAGCCCTCTCGTGGCGAGCACTGGCAATTCAACTCCGGAACCCATATCGCTACCATCATATGCAAGCAGAGAATCCCGTGTGCAGAGTGGAGAGTTAGGGGAGAGTGGAGAGTTAGGGGAGAGTGAAGGGAGAGGCTTGTAGACTCTACGCTGCAGGGGTCGGGTTCCCGTCGCCCGGCTCGGCCCGCAGGTCTTGTTGCGCCCTGCGTGTACTGTAGTGGCGTGCACTGTAGTTGGCGTGCACTGTAGTGGCGTGCACTGTAGTTGGCGTGTACTGTAGTGGCGCGTACTGTAGTTGGCGCGTACTGTAGTGGCGCGTACTGTAGTTGGCGTGTACTGTAGTGGCGTGTACTGTAGTGGCGTGCACTGTAGTGGCGTGCACTGTAGTGGCGTGTACTGTAGTGGGGTGTATTGTAGTTGGTGTGTACTGTAGTGGCGCGTACTGTATTTGGCGCGTACTGTAGTTGGGGCTACTGTAGGGCCGTGCACTGTAGTGGCGCGTACTGTATTTGCGCGTACTGTAGTTGGGCGCGTACTGTAGTGGCGCGTACTGTAGTGGCGCGTACTGTAGTGGCGCGTACTGTAGTGGAGCGCGTACTGTAGTTGGCGCGTACTGTAGTGGCGCGTACGTAGTTGGCGTTGTACCGCAGTACAGTAGTTTGAGTGTACGATACTTAGTTTGCGTTCACTGCAGCGTGTGTACTGTAGTACTGTTGCCTGCGTTCACTGTAGTTTGCGTATACTTATTGCACATGTGTGTGCTTTAGACTGCGTGTACTGTCGTACTATACGTGCATGGTAGTTGGCGTGTAGGTACTACTGTCTGTGTGTACTGTGGTCTGTATATTGTGTACTGTAGTCTGATTGTACTGTAGCGAGTACTGTACTGGAATTTATTTGTTACACGGATTAACTTTTCCCAGTTCCCTGGCTCTTTTACAAGGGAGATTCGTGAAACAGCAACAAATCAAATCGACCAATATTGCAGAGAACAGTGTCCATAGCGAATATTGCACACCTGAGTGTGTATGTTGTAGTACTGTTGCGTGTGTACTGTAATATACGGTAGTGTTTACGGTAGTGTTTACTGCAGTGTATAGTAGTACTGCAGTGCGTGTACTGTAGTGAGTTGTAGTACTGTAGTGTGTGTGTTGCAAGACTGTAGTGTGTGTACTGTCGGTATTACTCACAGATAACCTCGAGATCACCTCCCGCGCCACGGAGACTCCGAGTCACTGCACGCCAACGCTTCCTGGTGGCGTCACTTCCGGATCGCCACGTGGCGCCAAACTCGAAACGTCAGACATACTCCTGGATGCTGCGGCTCACACGGGCAGGAGGGCACTGGCGCGCCTCCTGATTACAGACCTAAAGAACCTGTGCTGAAACTTCTAATGTTATGGCAGGGGGTGAGTCAATTCATACAACACCCACGGTTGACTTCCTCGCAAAGTGGTGCCGATTTTACCGACCCCCGGAGGGAGGGAATGATGGGTCCGAGTCGACCCCTGAACCCAGGGTAGGAACCTACCAGTGACGTGCAGTGAGGTCAATGGTTGGGGAGGCACTGGCTCGTTTTAGAGCCAGATTTACAAACATATGAACCCGATAGAGGTAGCTTAAATTTACCATTCAATTTGCAGTTTGCACAATGACTATTGGTTAGGAGGCCGAATGTTTCACATTCAAATCGGCATTCTTTACAACACACGAATACAGGACAGGTAAGTTACGTATTCGATTCACGTTTCATAGGCGAATGCAGTTCCACTATCCATACTCATTCAACACAAATTAAAATGTATCTTGCCTGGTCTTACCTTTACTTGTAAATTAAGTACATTCGCCTATCCTTCTGGACAAATATGTCAGTGACTTTGTTGAAGTCCTTTATTCTCTTTTAGTGTTAAAAGTCTCTCCGTCTCAGTAGAGATGATTGCTAGGATGAAAGTCGTCCTTGGTCAGTCCGATTCCGACTGTATGTTTTGAGTCGTTTCAAAGCAGAGAGCGACCTTTCAACGGACGCTGTTGTAGCTGGGATAGTGAGCACCACCAGCTGGAGTAACTTTGTCGCCTCGGGAACCGTCTGCGTCAGATCATTCTGGGCCAATAAGCTGAGGAGCTGTGCATTCGTTCCTCACCATTTGTGAACTATACAATCCGATAAGGTCAGCCTTTAGTCTAACAAAGTCAAGTACCTTGCATATTTTGATAGGCTCTGCAGTCTGGTGTCATCGAAATGTGACATTTCATAAAATTTCGTGCAATCAACTAAACCAAGGAAGTTATCTCACCGATATGATTAAACCTAGCTTTCATTTGAACACTGATATTGTCCAGAATGTTATAAAACATTATTTTCCTCTCGTCTCTGGCTGTTTACTTCGCATTGTCTGTCAGGCCAAGTGTGACGAATTTCTGCTCGAATCGATCATTGTGTCGCAGAATCCAATGTCCATTACTTTATTCTGCAGCACACGAAAGAGTGCATCGGTTTCATTGAAATGCTCTGATATGCCATTATGAAGAAGCAGGTTGATGCTTTTGACAGCCAGAGATCATATCCGGCACTCTTCGTTTTTTTGGTAAGTCACGTAGGTAAAAAATTAAATAAAAATTTATAAAAATAAATAATAATAAATCACGACGTTTCGTAGGCAACGAAACGTCGTGAGGGAGGCGTTCTTGGGATTGATGTCAGTGATGACAGACAAGCACCGGCTATTGCTGATTATGTTTTGGGAGTGTTGGGGAAATACAATTGCGTTGAAAAGCTGGTAGCTTAGACTTATGATGGAGCCTCTGTGATGGCATCAGATCTTAATGGGGTGCAGGCCAAGATTAAAGAAAAGGTACCTGAAGTCACGTTTACCCATTGTTATGCACACAAATTGAACCTGGTGCTCTCGCATTCAGCAAAATGGTATGCCTGAGTGTAAAAGTTTTTTTACAGGGAGGAACAATGTTCCACACTGCCCACCAGGGATTATTTAGCTGTCTGTTTGTCTGTCTGTCGTGCATAAATAAATATATAATACACACAGCTCTTTGATTGGTGGAGACCTACTGCCGGGTACGGAAAGGGGAGGTGCCTAAGGGAGGAGGATCAGGGGAGGGGCCTAAGGAAGGGGGGGAGTCAGGTAAACAGCTCCTTGATTGGTGGAGACCTACTGCCGGGTACGGAGAGGGGAGGTGCCTAAGGGAGGAGGGTCAGGGGAGGGGCCTAAGGAAGGGGGGAGTCAGGAGAGGGGCCTGAGGGGGGGGGGGGTTCAGGGGAGGGGCCTGAGGGGGGGGGTGTCAGCGGAGGGGTCTGAGGGAGGGGGGGTCAGGGGAGGGGCCTAAGGGTAGGGGGGTCAGGGGAGGAGCCTAAGGGAAAGGGGGTCAGGGGAGGGGCCTAAGGGGGGAGGGGGGGGGCGATAGTTAAGGGGGCTGTCTGCCTGGCTACCTAAAGTCAAGTTATCTTTTATACATACAGGTAGGAACAACAGGTTCCACACTGCCCACCAGGGATTATTTGTCTGTCTGTCGTGCACGAATGCGCTGTCCAACCAAGTTCCTACCTGCCCACTCCGAAGGAACGTGTTTCACTCGTAGCTTGGCTCTCCAACACACCGGTGTGCTGTACCAGTGACGAATTGGCATGTTCTGTTCCGTTTACGTGACAACCCTGACGAGTTGGCTGTGTCGGGTGGTGGCGGGTTTTAACGACACATTTATATATTTACGTGATTTAACCCAAATAAAACCTCTCATGGATAACCTACGTGTTCTCTAATCCACGTAGTAACTAACCTACGTGTTCTCTAACCCACGTGTTAACTACCCGTTCTCGAATCCACGTGTTCTCTAATCCACACGTTAACCAGCGTGTTCTCTTATCCACGTGTTCCTGTTGGGAGATTTTGAGCTGGCGCGGCCCAGACGCTGGGATGGGCACATACCTTTATCCTCTGGATAAATTATTTGAATGTACAATGCTGAGGTTGAGCTTGGTTAGTACTTCAATGACGGGTTTCTTAAGATCAGGTGTTGTAAGGTTGACTACGAGGTTGCCAGGAGATGGAAGTACATAAATTGATTATTGAATCTGTCTGTGAAGGGGTTTCTTATTGTAATTTTTTCCCTACACGAAGCCAACCTCTCATTATTGGCCAACTATCCAAATGTAGCAGGACCCCCTGATAAAGTATTGTGACTCAATGAGACTTCCCAAAGTAAAATGCATTACAGTACCTCAAAGTGCATTACACATTATGAAAATATCACCTAATGGTAGCAAAGATGACCATGAGCTATTATCAACCCACTGCTGGATGAATGCCTCAAGCTGCTGCCACCTTTCACGATCCGACGATGTAACAATGGGTGTACTCTCCAATGTGTTCCATTTCTTAGCATGCCACTCCAGTTATTATTCACGACCAGATGCCATTATCCCATCTCACGACGTGTTGTCGAAGCCCACTTTTCTTAAGTTTGGATGAAGTAATTTAACCTGCGTACATGCATGCTTATTTATGCAATTTTCAGTTCTATATTTTGATCATTACCGTGCATCTGAATCAAGTCATAGTAGCCAATACGCAACGATTTGGACAACGGTACATTGGTGTTAACTTTCATGATCAAGTTCAGTGTTCCATTAAAAACAATTTGACATCATTTGGAGATAAGGGGCCATCCATAAATGACGTTACGCGATTTTGGACGCTTTTTGACCCCCCCCCCATCACAAAAAGTCAGACCCCCCCCCTCAAATAGGACGTAACAAAGCTCTGCCCCCCCTCCCCCAAATAAAACATGCTTCAAATCGCTTTAAACTATATTCTTAGGTTTTTCGGTAAAGTCACGTAGGTAAAAAATTTAAATTAATAAAAGTAAAATAAAAATCACGACGTTTCGGAGGCAACACAAGCTTCCGTCTTCAGGTGGAACCGTCACAGCACGATAGCTGTATCAAGTAAATGAGAGATTACAAGAGATACCACGGAGTGGTATCTCTTGTAATGGTTGAGGGGGGGGGGATGGGCCAGGAACGGCCCACTTTTTATTATGGTAAGGTGCGGCTTGAGACTACAGCTAGACTACATAACATATGACTGAGCCTTTATTATGGTGAGGTGCGGCTTGAGACTACGGCTAGCATACGTAACAAATGCTGCAAATGAGACCGAGCCTCTGCCATGTAGATGGTAAAAGCACAAAAGCAGGTCAGGAAGAAACAGCCTCCTGCTATGTTGTTTGGTGGGTAAAACTTATAGCAGGAAACCAGTGTGTGAAACAAGTCTTCTTCTTCTTCCTAGCGTTGTTCCCGCTGTGGCGCAGGGTCCGCTTTTCGGCATTGTCTTCTCCATTTGGCTCGGTCCAGGGCATCTTCAGGGGATGCGTTGACCGTCTTCATGTCTTCCTTTATTCGGTCCATCCATCGCTTCTTCGGACGTCCGCGTGGACGGCGGCCCTCTGGCTCAATACGCACGGCAGTCTTGGCCACTGATGACTCTTCACTTCGCATCACATGGCCGTACCACCGAAGCCTTGCCTCAAGCATCTGTGTGAAACAAGTAAACCCGTAAAAAAAAGTTTTTCACTCTAAATCCTTTATATGCGTGGCGGCTAGAGTTCTCTCGTCCTCTGGCTTGAGATGGCTGCAATCTATGGGTCAGATGATGGTCTGCCAGTATTAAGCAATTGGTAATTAAATATTTAATTAGTTTTCCCTAAACAGTGTAAAATTTTGGAAAAAAAATTTCACGAAAATTAATTGTCACACACAACGAGTCTGTGTGGAAAATGTCAGCTCGATTGGATCACGGGAAGTGGATTAAAAAACGACCGAAAGATTTGCACGGTCCTAAGCAAGCAAGCAAGCACGCGAACTTAATATAAAGGATTTAAAAAGAAGCTAAACCTGGTAAAACAAAACTGGCTGTCTATCAGTAACCTGTACAGTAACTCAAGAATAGTTGTCTGTCAAATAAGATGGTCCAAATAAGTGTAGTTAAATCTTTTTTGCATGGTTAATCACATCTTTCCAATGATTACTCAGTTTGTAACCATCATCACGGTTGAAATTATGCCTTTGTTTGTATATTTGTATGGCTTCGTGCTCTGCAAACCTTCTGGCTACCATCAAAGGTTTGTTTAAATACACTTATTTTGACCATCTTATTTGACAGACTATTCTTGAGTTACTGTACAGGTTACTGATAGACAGCCAGTTTTGTTTTACCAGGTTTAGCTTCTTTTTTCACACACTGGTTTCGTGCTATAAGTTTTACCCACCAAACAACATAGCAGGAGGCTGTTTCTTCCTGACCTGCTTTTGTGCTTTTACCATCTACATGGCAGAGGCTCGGTCTCATTCGCAGCATTTTGTTATGTAGGCTAGCCGTAGTCTCAAGCCGCACCTCGCCATAATAAAGGCTCAGTCATTTGTTATGTAGTCTAGCCGTAGTCTCAAGCCGCACCTTACCATAATAATAAAAAGTGGGCCGTTCCTGGCCCATCCCCCTCCCCCCTCAACCATTATATATACGGAGTGGTATCTCTTGTAATCTCTCATTTACTTGATACAGCTAGCGTGCTGTGACGGTTCCACCTGAAGACGGAAGCTTGTGTTGTCTCCGAAACGTGATTTTTAAAATTTTACTTTTATTAATTTTTTACCTACGTGACTTTACCGAAAAACCTAAGAATATGAATCCTTGCAGTCACGAAAGCTTCAAATCTCGCTTTAAACTATTGTCATTGTAGTGCGAATTTTGTGGCCTGCACTCTGTTGTAGGAGAAAACATTTATTAAAAAGTCTATTTAATTAAGTAGAACGTTGTCTATATTTATTTAAAATTGCGCATTTTGATGTGACGTCACATTTCTCACCCCCCCCCTAGGTGCGTGACGTCATTTATGGACTGCCCCTAATTTAGGACGGCGTTATGTTTCATATTTTAAGCTCGCTAGTCAACGTAAATTACATTAAAACAAATTCAGGGCCTATGGTAAAACACGCTTGGTTAAGATGATCTAGTAAAATGAAATGTGAATTTGTATTTAATTTTACTTTACTGACTTTACCGAAAAAACCTAAGAGTATAAGCGCTGTATTTAAAAATACAGGATGTGGTGTCTGAGCGCGTTACTTTTATGTGTGTAGTGCTTCAATAAAGACACACTACGCGAGTTGAGGCGAGTCTTTATTTAACTTCCCTTACGGGACGGGTTCTATAATTGTTGTAAACGTAACTACCCCTATGTAACACTGTGTAACACTATGTAACCCCCTTACACACGAGGCGATTCAAGATCCCAGCCCGACGACGTGACCCGACCCACCGAGTCACCCACAATGAAGACCCCCCTTTTACTGGAGCACGCTGCCCTTTTATCCCCCTAGCGGGGTCTTCCCCCCGCCCTCTGGCTACGCCCTCATTCTGTCCCTTGATTACCTTCAGGACATGATTTACTGGCATTAAATATGTAACAAATAGAAATTATGCGATAAGCAATATTGTTTACATGTTAGCTTCTCCCCTACAGACCCACTGTGATTGGCAACTTTATCTGTTACTCAAATCACGTCTGCTGCATCCACGAGCCTTGCACAGATATGCTTTCCAACATTTCCCCCACGAGATCAAATTATAGCTGTAACTTGTCCACACGTCTTAATATATATTCAAAATTACTTTCATAAATTTGATTGTACAGTAATATATCGGTTTACGTCAGGGATGCGCTCCTGAAGGGTGACGAATATCAAAACGCCGTAATTCAAAGTATTTTCTCAAAACAATGGAATGGGGGGGGGGGGTCCTAACGTCGCCACTTCACACGTTTTGCTTTGTATCTATTACCCTTTTTTTGGTCGACAGTTATATTCATATTTAAATACTATTTGAGTAATTTTATTCTTACATTTGGTACTGGGGCTGGCTTCGCTTGCTGGGTAGGTGGCGAGGTGCAGGCAGACACTCGCTCTCACACATACGCATACATACACACTCGGGCCCGTACACACACGCTCGCTCATACACACACACTCGCTCATACACACACACTCGCTCACACTCGGGTCCGTACACACACACTCACAGGATCATGCGCGTGCGTCTCTCATCTTACCTGCAATGCCGAATAGTGGACATCAAATTTCACTTCTGCGGTAACACTATTACACTGCATCTTAGCCACAGATACATCAGTCACTTAAAATACGCTTAGGAGGCGTGATGCTTAAGGATCACGTGCCCACGTTACATTAAATTACTCAACACTAGTGTAGTACACGTTCAAAAAGGCACTCGTAAAGCCACCAACACCGATTGCCAGTGTCGATATTGGATACGTGGAATTTCCAGAAGTGGCTCAGAAATACTAACAGATGGGCACGCTTTTGTGTAGGCCTGTAGCAATTCTCTGCCACGCGATTGAATGAATTGTCATGATGTGGGGTTTGCAATTCAGATCAAGAATCCAGTCATTTAACATGGTGTGTACATTATAGCATCTCGTGGCCACAGGCGTCATGTAAAATTATACAAAATACAGATCGTTTACAGTAATTGGTTCTCACGCATTATTTTATGCATTTATAATTAACGCTACAATTGATTTTAATTGATGATCACCATTCAGTGGTGTAAACATGAGGCCACTTCAACAATGCTCTTTTGTTGAATACCTTGCAAAATGACAAACCATCTCTACAGGCTCGCATCTGGTTACACAATAAACACACCACCTCTGTGTACAACAGAAATTATATTTTTTGCAAACGGTATTTATTCACATCGTGGATGATACATATTAAAACAAAACAAAAAATAACAAATCAACAAACACCAGATTCTATGCTGAATCGACAAACACCAGATTCCACGAGGGTGCCCTTCGACAGCCTCGGTTGGCGAGACTTTGAACGGCACCAAGAGGCCTACGCTAGTGAACAGCAGCACTGTTCAGCAAGCCCCTAATTGTGGGAGGACCAGGTCTACAGGCTCCTGCATTACAATCAGTGAATTGCAATATTGGTAATAGAAATTAAAAAGGCTTTAAAAATTAACAAAAGTCATAACAATTCACTGCTGCATCTATAAACTCAAACCCAGTTTAGCCCCAAAACTTCAAGCGTATGCACCGAGGCGAGTGGGGGTGAAATGGACGTTATATGGTGATAGGTTGTTGTGGTAGACGGTTTTAGAGCATTACTGGCATGTCTAATTCATCAGACCCGATATGCACCGTCCGCCAAATACACTCAACGACGACTGGTTGGCTATCTGTGGTCACCTCGTAACCGGTGGGCAGAGGCTTGATGGGGGAAGGAGGCAATCTTCTAAGCGTCGAGCTGTGGTCGGGCGAGTCTTCCACTCCGTGCGCTGTTCAAACACAGAAGCGCTGGATAATTAGAACCGAACGCTTGTGACTGCTTTCCGAGTAAAATGTTGGCTCTGGCAAAACCACGTTTTTTCCCAGCTGGTTTTCTGTTGGGCACGCCTGGCAGGTCGCTTACTTTGGCAGATGCCGCTGCATCTGCCAGTCAGTTAGCACAATTGTTTGGCGGGGTTGGCTGCAGTGTAGATACAAATATAACATACCACTGTCACATATGAAGCAAATTATAGTATTGACTGGTAGAGCCCAGTGGATATACACCAAAGCAATCTACAATATTCCCAAGCCAATAAATAAGATCGTAACGAGGAATTGATTAATTTATCAACGTGATTTGCAACATGCACATGCATTAGCAAGTACTGTAATGATTAATATACCTCTTTAAAGGATTATTTTTCAACCTTTTCCCAAGTAGCGTAATCAAGTTTTTGACATTCAAAAGAATTAAGCTACAGTTAACAAACGTGCTTTTGCCAGAAAAAACAGTGACATTCCAGTTCCCAAACACAACAGCTATCATTCCTTATATTATTTAAATCTGCCAAATTATTTTGATATAATTGAAATACTCAAAATGCATATCGCATAAAATATATTATTATTTACTCGTATCTTTTAATGCAGTAATGCACTATATATTAAGGCATAGCCACTGCACCAAGGTGCCTTATCAAGAGGTCTTTTCACAAATCAACTGGTCACCGAAGGCCACTGGAATGATACAAAATAAGAAACCAATAACACGGCTACCAAACACACAAGCAGCGGCTCTGTCACTAGCTACACTGAGCTGGGCTTCAACACAAGGCGTACGGCGGGATAGACTTATAAACGGGTACCTCTGGAATACCTGCACAGAGAGTATCTTGTTAACATTGCGGGCTGCTCACATCGACGCGAGCGATGCACAAGGCTTGCTGCTCGTGGTGGGGGGGCCAAGCAAATTATTCATTTACCGGGGTGACTACAGTTGCCAGGCCGAGTCGTAAGGAAAATCAAAACGCATTTGAGCAGGACACACAGCTGCATCAGGATCATCATTAGCATCATCATCAACAACAATGTCTCAGTGGTGACACACAGTGTTGGTGAGCAACTGCTCCCCTAGCAGTGGAAAATTGTTCACAAACGGGTCATTCAGGGCAAGACAAATGGCGCCGGGTCAGGAGTTGAAAATCATAACTGACAAAAGACTGCCACTGGGGAGTAATGCAGAAGTGTTCACAGCTAGGTGAATAAAATTGAAACTTGGATTGGTCACTGCTATAGGAATAAGGCACTTCCACCACTGATTGAATACTTGACCATTATCCAACTGAGTGGTGCTGTTGGTAAAGTGATCAACAATTTGAAGGTCATGATTCCTGTCATGTCGATTTAGCTCATTATTTTTCCAGAATCAGTCAAATAAGTACTACTTTGTGGGAAGTCAACAGGAGGTGCCCTATAATGAGAATGGCCACTGCCATGATGTGGAAATTCTAATGCTGGCCAAGGGCTGCCAACAGAACAGTGCCCCGCAATACTCACTTGAGCATGTAGACACATTGACTCTATATTATAACCAAGCAGGGAGTGTGAGCCAAGCACACCGCAAATGTATGCAAAATCTATGCCAGGAAATGAGCAGCACGCCATGAAAACATGTCAGGCCTGAATGATGCTACGTTTGTTCACAATAACATCAACTGCTGTAAGGATTAAAACAAACGCACACAACGTAACAGTTAGCAATGTTGTGTAAAACACAACTTCTTCATCGTGCAATCACTTGAGATGCCTCATCACTACAATGCTGACTTTTTGTGAAGTTAAATTAAAATACATGGGTCGACACTGAGGATGGCCAGATATGCAAGTATGTTCACTTGCATGGAATTTCTAAAGAGTATTTTCAAGATTTAAATGGAAATTGCAACAGATGTGAACATCACTGTTTTGACAGCTTGGGTGATGGGATTTTTTATTTGCACGAATTACATATTAACCTAAGAGTTAAAAGTGGCGTTTTGACTTTTATACTTAAGAGTAAAATGTGTCAATCTCAACATTTTGAGAACTTGGGTTAAAATACAGCCAAGATGGCCACATTTAAATTACGTGAATCACAATCACAAGATCCTGAATTCAAATGCCGGTCAAGGGTTGACTCGAGCCATCATCCCCCCTACGGTTGATCAAATTCGTACTTTGCATAAAGTCACTACTAGTCATGCCATGGTGACATATGGCAATGTGGCATTCCCACTGCTGGCCAAGTGCCACCAATACAATTAAGCATCACCACATACTCGCTTTCCTTTCTAGTTGTGATTAAGTGTCCTGCTGCTCATAATTACCCGGGGTCTTCATGTCTGATTTCCAGCAGATGGTAACATTTAAAAAGAGATCTCATGGGTGTCCTAAAATAGCTGACCCACCAAAAACCCTTGTTGTGAGATACCTCAGTGGTCAGTCCATTAACTGCCAGAAACAATCAGAATCAGGTGTATAAAAACAAAATTATATGTTGAATTAATTTCAGCATTGCAGGACTCAACTGTAGACCCCCCAAGACTCACTCTCAAGTGGAAGACAGTGTTCTCTGGTGGCTCGAGCCTTTAGCTCTTCAGCATCCATGCTGAACGTGGCATGTAATGTAACAGTAAAACGGGTTGTGATGCAACCGGACAAGAGTCAGTGTTGGGTGACTTAATTATTTTCCAGTTTCTGATAAACAATTATTCGGATTTTCAGACAGAATGTAATGATATACAGCAAAAGCTATGTTATTCAGCACTTTGCCAATCGGAATGCTCTATTAACCGGCGTCTGTCATAGAAGGCAATACAAATCTTCCTTCACGTATCTGGAAAAATCCTGACAGCCAACTGGCATCTTGCCGTGCACTTATCGTAGATCTGTCGTTTACAGAAGCTTCATGTGGCTGCCAAGTGGTGGCGCTAGTGGAGCGGCAGTCTGTACAGACAGTACTGTACCATGGTATACTGTACTCTAAACGGCCCCACTGCTTCTCTACAATCAACGTAGAATAAATTCTAGATTTGAAGCTTTTGTGACTGCAAGGATTAATACTCTTAGTTTTTACGGGAAAGTCACGTAGGTAAAAAATGAAATAAAAATTAATAAAAATAAAATAAAACGTAGAATGCTCTACAACTGACTGGCGAGTACCTCTGTAAAATAGTATTTTCTTATATCATGGTTAAAATGTAGGCTTAGTTTTTTTCTTTAAAAGTTGCATGTGCTTGGAAAATGTGAACCATAAATATAACTCTTCTTGGTTCTTTCGGTAAAGTCACGTAGAAGGGAAATAATAAAATAATAAAAATAAAACATAATAAAATAATTATCACGACGTTTCGGCCACAACGCAAGCAGCCGTCCCCCTCAGGTGAAGAACAGGTCTGTCGGAAAGACAGCGTCTGAATGAACCTCGTCGTGAGAATTATTTTATGTTTTATTTTTATTATTTTATTATTTCCCTTCTACGTGACTTTACCGAAATAACCAAGAAGATGAATCCCTGCAGTCATGATAGCTTTAAATCGAAACATAACTATAACTGTCAGATAATTGGCAAAAATGTTATTAACGGGCACCCTCCATTCCCCCATGGATGTCAGATAACAGAGCTTTTGCTGTACTTTGCAATAAAACATAATAATGTAGTTTATTTTATGATAAAACCATGCAAACAGAATTATGAATGTGGCTATGTTGTGTAATCTTGTTGTCTGATCTTGTCCTCGCATCAACTCAAGCTGCTGACAAGATAATTTCACCTAATATAATTTTTGGAATTATTTCCTAGTATTCAATAAATGAAATCATAGAAAATAATCAATCGGTACATGCAAAATTATTGAAAACCGAATACACACCAAAAACAAAGCAATGTGGGATTACTCGTACCTTTGGTGATCTGATTACAGTAAAGGTTCTAGCCGTGATGCTGGTACAGTTCACCTAACTAGGCAGAGTTACCTGGGTTTATTGCCATCGTTAAAGTCAGGGGGGACTGATAAGAGAAAATAGACAAAGCCATTGTAGGCACATTTTTACATATGTGTGCTATTACAAATCGTTATTTCAAACATTTTAAGATTTCAATGATAATTTTAAATTATGTTGGGCCAACAAAGCAACAAGATA
Organism: Lethenteron reissneri; assembly: GCF_015708825.2. Lineage (NCBI taxonomy): Eukaryota > Metazoa > Chordata > Hyperoartia > Petromyzontiformes > Petromyzontidae > Lethenteron > Lethenteron reissneri. The sequence continues at coordinate 551,782 of NC_083781.1, read as the reverse complement.
GTGTAATGCTCTGTAGCTGGCAGTGTGCAAACAAAACTGCACTGTAAACATTTTGGTGGTTACAGAAAAGTGCAACATACTGCAACGTTACTGGACAGAAACAAAAACAAATAAGAGCAAGAAGAAAATATAAAAACACAAACACTGATGCAAACACACACACACAACACTCAACACTGATTGGGGAGTGCAGAAGGGAGGCAATACTTTGAGTGATGTTTTTTTAGAAATGGATGACACAGGAGGGGCATGACAGGTACCTAGAATCTTCAAACCCTCTAGACAAGTCTAGCTTGTGCCACGGCAGGCCTGATACGCTCCCTCTGTGCTTCACCTTCAGGAGAGACCACAGGCAGAAAGTTGGCTTCCCACACAGGTAGTCATCACTGGCATGTAAGCAGCAGCTGGACCACCAATTGCTCGCTGTCAAATCTTCCGGCGCACAAAAAAAATCAGAGGCAGGGTGCATTGAAGCCAGGACCTTTGTAAATATGAATGGCTCAGTGGAATAAATCGCACCCAAGTTTAAATGTTTACTTGGTCAAAACGCTGATTAATGCTTCGGTTACACTTTGCAAAGCCAGTCGTTTCTTTATTTAAAAAAAAGTGTCACCAATTTTTATTTTCCTTTTTCCCCATTCTTAAGAAACTGCGTGGAAAAAATACAAATTAAGCAAAAATAAACATGAGTAAAGCAAAAAGATGAAAAGCACTCACCCTGCCGGCGGTCTGGGAGAGCTACTCAGACCACTGTCTAATTGGGGTGAGTGTCACCTTCAGGGGCGGCCTCCGTCTCCTCCTCACTCCCGTTAACACACACTCTCTTGGCGTCGGACGGAACGTCGCTGTTGCTTGGCACACCGGCACTCTCGCTGTGGGGCCTCTTCTTGCCCGCGTCCCTGAGCTCCCCCCCAGAGCTCTCCGTCTCTGCGAGATGCAAACAAAACACAAACCTCCATCAGCCGACGTCATGCATTCACACGCTTATAAGGGGAGCGTGTAATGGTCGCTCAACGGGGAGTGTTGTCCTGCTCAAAATAAGGCATTTGGGGTTTCGTGGATCATGCAAAAACCGAAAACTGTGTGGCTTGTGAAGTGGCCGGTAAACAGGGGTAAGGCAAGTAGGCTAATGACCCATCTGTATAAAAGGGACTCTGATGTACTTTGGTTTCCTCCCACATATAACAATATTAATTCATTCTTATGCTGATGATCCATGCATCATCTTTGTGCATGGAAGAACTAAAGTTCAAATTTACTTATTTAAGCAGGTGAAAGGGATCAGGATATTCTATTTACAGCGTTTTATACACTATACATGCAACAAGCAAGAACAAACATTGATTCGTGAAATGTAATTTAAACTTGTAACTGAACCGTGGAAGGGGTGTATAATGACACCTCCACAAATTACTTTTGAAATTTGCCAAACATCCAATTGAAGGCACCTTCTGCAATAGATGTAATACTTGGTGAGCCTTTTCTGAATAATAAAATGTTAGCATGTGGTCCACTAACCATGTAGAGGTGACAAACGCAAGTGGATTAGGCATACATGCTGTAAATATATCTATTGGCAAGTTATTGATGTAAGATACAAGTGTAGGGCTGTTACAGAGGGGCTGTTTGTGTGGGGCTGTTTGCATAGGGGCTAACGGATAACAAACACAGTGGGCGGGGACTCCGTGAGCACACGGGGTGGTGCCCGCAACGACGTCCGCACTGGACGGCGTGAGGGGGGTTTCGATCCTCTAGGGGGGTATAAAAAGGGATGAGCCAGAGAGCTCGGGGCTCAGTCTTAGGGTAGTTAAGGGAAGACAGAAGACCGGCCAGATAGGCCCTGGACTCCCCCTGGGACGCCGCCCTTGTAAGGGCAGCGCAGGCTGGAGCCAGTGGCGTGGTCCCGGAACCAGAGTTAGATCTCTGGGATTCCGGGTACCGTAGCCCGACTAACCAGTGTCGGGCCAGATAGCCTCCCCTAGCCCGTTAGCGGAGGACTCGGCTAGGAAGGCTAGCTAGGGGTGAATTCCCAGTTGTACGGGTGAGGGGGCCGATACATCCCTCCAGTGCTGTAAGACATTGTGCAAATAAATACGTGTGCCTTACCACGTTGTCCACGCGTCTTGAAGAGTATTACATCTGGCGTCAGAAGAACTAAGACCATGGACACGCGCCAATCAGCTCGAGCCAGGGAACAGCAAACGGAAGACGCCGCCGAAATTGTCGAGCCCGAGATGGCTCAACAGGACAACGTGCAGCCGGGGCCGGACGCGTTCTTACCGGAGCGTCGCCATGAAGAGGAGCAGCGGACAGACGACCTGAGACTGGCTCACGAGAGGCTGGCTGAACTGCTCTACGCCGCTGCCGCTACGCTGGAGAACATCACACGGCTGGGGGCTGGTGGTCCACCGCGGGGCGAGGGGAGCCGGCGTCCGGAGCGCCTTCCCGCCATTTCTGAAGATTCAAATTTTGAATTTCCCGCCATCGACGCGGCGACCGCTAGGGGCGTGGCCAACCTTAACCTGGGGTCCAACATCGGCCGCGCTGGGGCTGCCGCATCAACGACGGAGGAGGGCGCGTCATCAAGGCTGCGACAGGCGATGCCATCTGCCGTTCGCGCCGAGACACAGCCGAGTCGGGGAGACAGCAGCCCACGGGACTCCACGGCAACCGCTGCGCTGCACCAAAGGCTGCCCCCGCTTAAAGAATTCGTGGGCGCAGAGGGCGACTGGGGCGGCTTCCAAAGACGCTTCCTCGCCCACCAAGAAATGGCCAAATGGACAGACGCTGAAGCTCTCAGCGCCCTGCCGGCGCTCCTGGACGGCGACGCGCTTGCCGCCCTAACATCGGCGCCGAAGGAAAGGCGCTCTACGCTGCCGATGGCGCTGCAGCTGCTGGCCGGAGTCTACGGGCCTTCCGCGGAGTGTAGACAGCAGTTCTACGACCGCCAGCGGGGCGCGAAGGAGTCGCCGCTGGCTTACAGAACAAGCCTCCTGGCATTGGCCAAGACAGCTTTTCCTCGCATGGACGAGGACGGGGTCGACGCCATGGTAACTGAAAAAATCCTCCTGCTAGCAGACGACCTGGACATCGCCGTCGTGGCACAGGAGGATTCTGAGATGACTTCTCTACAAGCGGCGCGACTCCTCCACGCCAACTTGCTGTCGCAGCGGCGGAAGGCCAGCAGGGCAGCGGCTGGGCGTGCGGTGGCGGCAGCCACCCTTCCGGCGGAGGAGGTCTTCGCCGTCAACCATCGTCGGCAGCAGGGGACGGGAGCGCGGCCGGCCCGGGATGGGTCGAGCCGCTTCGACCGTCCGTCATCGCCGCCGCCGCTTCCGCGCTGCTTCAACTGCGGCGTCCGGGGCCATGTCGCCTCGGGGTGCCGCTCTCCCCGACAGCGTGGGACGACGCCTCGCCAGGACACCGGGCCTCCTCCTCCTCCCAAGCTCCATCAGCATGATCCGGCGAGTCGCGACACCACACATGTTTGGCCAACACACACACCTGTCGCACACTCTCGCATCGCAACAAATGGGGGGACGACGTTGCATCGCGACGGGCCGGCGCGTACCACTGTGGGGACTCGAATCGAGCCCGGGCAGTGGTCCGCGTTGGCCCATCGCGTTGTGGCCGCATCGTCAGGGTCGTCGGCCGTCGTGGGACTTATTGACGGGGTTGAGGTACGCATCCTGGTTGACACGGGGGCATCGGCGACCATTATTTCCGAATTGATTTACAACATTTTGCCTGTCCAAAGCCGTCCCTTACTACCAGTTAATGTCCCATTCTATGCGGCGAATGGGGGCTCCCTTGGTATTATTGGACAAATTCGAGCGCAAATTTGTATTGGGGATATCAAATTATCAGGCCCGATTTTTGTCTCCTCCTCACTGGCGGTTCCGTGCCTGCTGGGGACAGACTTCTTGGGAAAAATGCCGATCCGTATTTTGATAGACCAGGGATGTATTGAGCTCCCGTCGGGACGGCGCATGGCGTTTTTACCCTCCCCTTCGGTGATTCGGACGGCGTTCGTAACCATACCAGCGTCCGTCGTTGAAACCGTTCGTGTGCCGCCGGGGGCTCAGATGTTAGTACCGCTAAAACTTCGTCGGCCCTTCGCAGAGGGTATGGGGGCCCACGGGATCTTGTTGGGACCGTCTAGGGCCGGGGTTAGTGGACCGCAGTTGATCCCGGCCCTGACCGTTGTGAGGGGAGATGGGGACCCTTTCATCGCGGTCCTCAATGTGGGATCGCAACCTGTTGTGGTTCCTCGAGGGACGGTGCTTGCGCACGCGACACCAATGCCCTGCGAGGAACCGGTTGCGAATCACGTCGGCACCGACACCCGACTGCACCCACATTCGGACAGCGATGACGGGTGGCTCGACGCGCTTTGTGCGGGATCGACGGACCTGTCAAATTCAGAGCGCCAACAGCTTAGATCGCTACTGCAGGAATTTTCCGACGTTTTCAGTCGGAATAAATACGATTTGGGTTGTACTCATCTGCTGCGTCACCATATTGACACGGGTGACAGCGCGCCAATTCGCCAAAATCCGTTTCGGTTGAGTCCCGCCGAAAAGGACCATGTCAAATTGGCTGTTGATGACATGTTAGCCGCCGACATTATTTCTCCCTCTACCAGCCCTTGGGGAGCGCCGATCGTCCTGGTTAAAAAGCAGGACGGCTCGTTGCGGTTTTGCGTTGATTTTCGGCGCCTTAACAAAATTTCGGTTGCCGACGCATACCCGCTCCCACGGATGGACGAATCGCTGGACGCCTTGGCGGGAGCGCGATTCTTCTCCACGCTGGATTTACTTTCGGGATTCTGGCAGCTTCCTCTGGATGATGAATCGAAACCTAAAACTGCTTTCCGTACACCGCACGGCCTGTTCCAATTCAACCGGTTGCCGATGGGCTTACACTCAGCGCCGGCAACCTTCCAACGTTTGATGGAATTGGTTTTGGCTGGATTGCAATGGGAGTCGTGCCTGATTTATTTGGATGATGTTATTGTCTTCGCTAAAACTTTTGACGAACATCTCCAGAGGTTGCGGGCGGTTTTCCTAAAGATGCGGGCTGCTAATTTGAAGTTCAAACCCCAAAAGTGTAATTTGTTACGCGATTCCGTGCGTTATTTGGGGCACATCGTAGGGCGCTCGGGTATTGCTACCGATCCCGCCAAAACGCAGTGTGTCAGCTCCTGGCCAACTCCCACCACGGTGGGAGAGGTTAGGAGTTTCGTCGGCTTCGCGTCATATTACAGACGGTTCGTCGCCGACTTTGCAACAATTGCAAAACCCCTACACGCATTAACATCTAAGGGGGTCCGGTTCCACTGGGGTCAAGAGGAGGAGGCTGCTTTTTGCTCCCTTCGGGACGCCTTGGTAAAAGCTCCTCCCTTGATCTACCCTGATTTTTCAAAGCCGTTCCTGCTCGACACCAATGCGAGCAACACGGGTATTGGGGGCGTGCTTTCCCAGGTGGTTGACGGCGTCGAACGGGTGGTTGCGTACGGCAGTCGGGTGTTGTCTCAAGCAGAGCAAAGATATTGTGTTACCCGCAGAGAACTGTTGGCAATTGTCTATTTCATCCAACAGTATCGCCCATATCTGTACGGTCGGCGTTTCACCGTCCGCACAGATCATGCGGCACTGCAGTACGCCCTGCGAGTTCAACAGCCATCGGGACAATTGTCCCGTTGGTTGGAGATCCTCCAGGATTTTAATTTTGCCACCACATACCGTAAGGGCGTCCGCCACACCAACGCGGACGCTCTGTCGCGTATGCCAACCACCTCGGAATGCGCGTGCCTCCTGGGGTCGGGACGTTGCAAACCAGCAGGGGACGGGTCGGTTCCGGCCCTTGCGGCTGCCGCCGACGGCGGGACAGTTGTTCTGAGTTCCATTGAACAACAAGGGAAAGATTCCCTGTTGGGTTTGCACATCCAGGAATGGGGGCGCCTCCAGATGGAGGATACCTCCCTCCTCGCGTTGCGTCGTCGCGCCGGGGAGGCAGGGCGGGGATCGGGTGATGCCGACGCATGGGAAATACACGCGGGGTTGCTGTTGCACTGGGACGGGAAATCCCACCGACACCGGCTGGTGGTCCCTTCGGGCTTACGGGGTAGGGTGGTGTGGGCTGCTCATGAGCGCCTCCTCCACCTGGGTACCCAAAAGACCCTCGCCTTGCTCCAACGTGATTTCTTTTGGCAAGGAATGACAAGGGATGTCCCTGATCTGTTGGCTTCATGCCCGAGGTGTGCACAGCGGAAACCACCAGCGCGAGAATCTAACCCGCCCTTGCAGTCTATCAGGGTCTCCAGAGTAAACGAACTGGTCGCGCTGGATATTCTGGGCCCATTCCCCGCCACCCCTAGGGGAAACAGATACTTGTTAACCGGGGTCGAGTATTTTACGCGCTGGCCTATGGCCTGGCCCCTGGCCAATCAGTCGGCAGCAGCCATCGTCGACGCCTTTGTCCAAGGCTATGTCATGGACAAAGGTGCCCCGGAACGGCTGCTGACCGACCAGGGTAGAAATTTTTCCGGGAAACTCCTCCAGCAGGTTTGTGAGCTCCTGGGAACGAAAAAGATTCGTACTTCCCCCTATCACCCGCAAACTGACGGGATGGTCGAGCGTCTGCATCGCACCATCTCGTCTATGTTATCACAGCAGGTTTCGGACTCACAGACGGATTGGGACTTGAAAATCCAAGGGGTCTTGGCAGCATACCGATTGGCCCCCCATGCTGCAACGGGATTTTCGCCATTCTTCCTCATGTACGGACGCGACCCTGACCCACCCATTCGGGCGCAGCTGCAGATCCCCACACCACTAGGAAAAACTAAATTAATTGACCATGTCAAATTTAACCTTGAAAAATTGACGGAGGCACGGGATGCTGCCATGTTAAATTCGGAGCAGCGTCAAAAAGCTAACGAGCGCCTTAGACTGGGTCGCGCGCACGTGCTGCAGTGGAAGCCGGGGGACAGAGCATGGCTGCACTGCCCCCAGGTACCGCTCGCAACATCCCCTAAACTGGCGCGGCCGTGGAGGGGGCCCGTGGAGGTGGTCGAGGTTCTGCGGCCTCAGTGTGTTCGCATCAAATGGGGGAAGCGCCGGTGGTTTGTGCACCCCTCGAGGCTAAAACCATTCGTTGCGGTGCGAGGCCCCGCTCCACACACGCATGGCCAAACATGTGGGGGGTCGGCCGACTCAGGTGGTCCGTCCTCACTGCCCTCGCCTGACGTGTCGCCGGCTGTCCCACCCACAGGTGCACCGGGACTGACGAGCTCGCACCCACCTACTGCTGCGAGGGACGCCGAGGGTCTCGCGACGTCAGACGCGGACTCTATACAAGGCGAACAACCGCCACCGGCGGGTTCGCCACCCGGGATTGCCCCGTGTGACGGGCCTGCAGCAAGGACGCGCGCAAAAATGCGCAGACTCTTATAATGCATTGGACGAACATTTTTTTTCTTCTTCTCCCTTACGTACGGTTGCGGGGTGTTGCGTCGGTGGGGAACTCCTACCACATTTTTCTTGTTGTGTTGCATGCGTGCTGGGAGTTCCCTGCAAAACCTGTATATATACGTCGCTCTTACGGTATTCGTATTTATTCAGGGGGGGTGCGTCGGATTGTTCCCTTCGGGGTTGTGGGTTTTGTTGTTGTCATTGTTGTTGTTGTTGTCGTTGTTACTGTTGGTTCCTTCATGTTAGCGTTAAAAACGTTTTTTTTAAGGCACACGCGGGGATCCAGGGGTTAAATAACCTTTATTGAAAGTTGTTGCAGCCGGGACGGCTGCGAGCTGTACAGGGGGGGGTGATGTAGGGCTGTTACAGAGGGGCTGTTTGTGTGGGGCTGTTTGCATAGGGGCTAACGGATAACAAACACAGTGGGCGGGGACTCCGTGAGCACACGGGGTGGTGCCCGCAACGACGTCCGCACTGGACGGCGTGAGGGGGGTTTCGATCCTCTAGGGGGGTATAAAAAGGGATGAGCCAGAGAGCTCGGGGCTCAGTCTTAGGGTAGTTAAGGGAAGACAGAAGACCGGCCAGATAGGCCCTGGACTCCCCCTGGGACGCCGCCCTTGTAAGGGCAGCGCAGGCTGGAGCCAGTGGCGTGGTCCCGGAACCAGAGTTAGATCTCTGGGATTCCGGGTACCGTAGCCCGACTAACCAGTGTCGGGCCAGATAGCCTCCCCTAGCCCGTTAGCGGAGGACTCGGCTAGGAAGGCTAGCTAGGGGTGAATTCCCAGTTGTACGGGTGAGGGGGCCGATACATCCCTCCAGTGCTGTAAGACATTGTGCAAATAAATACGTGTGCCTTACCACGTTGTCCACGCGTCTTGAAGAGTATTACACAAGTATCACCATAACATAGTCCACGAGTGTATACAATAACTATTTGGCGATGCAGAAGTGGAAACTTGTGAGCTCAAATAAACGAATGGGGGTTGTTCAATTGAGCCCATCACCCATATGAGGTGATTCAAATTAATATCACTTTGTTGGAAGTCAACAGTAAACTTTCCATGGGGGTTACGGCCACCAATAAGGGAATTAGGAATTTCCTGATAATTGGTTCCATATGCTTATTAAGAGCAAGGAGTGTAATTTACAACAAATGAGTGCTTCTGTCTCCATAATATAATTCTGAAGGTGTAGTCCAGTCTCATTGCCTCCCTCATTCAGCAATATGGGAGTGCTCATCTCCACTGGCAGGGATGACAAGGGGTAGACCAAGTACCAGGCACTATTCACCTATAACCAAGTTTGGCACCCGGCATTCATGCCACTTATGATAAGCGAATGTAAAAGCACCTTTATCCTTGGAGCTCTCCTCCTTTTCTTTCTCCGTGGGTTCTTCTGTCAGCAGGTTCTCACTCCCCTTCTGTTGCTCCGGCTCGCTCTCTTTGCTCTCCTCCTCTTTGATGCTGCTGCCGCCACCGCCTTCCTTCATGCTGGCACTCTCCTCCTTGACACTGCCCTCCTTACTACTGTGCTCCTTACTGCTGCCATCCTTGCCCCTCTCGCTGCCACTGCCTCGCTCCCTACTGTGCTCGTGTTCCTCCTCCCTGCTGCTGCGATCACGATCCTTGTCCTTGCTCCCGTGATCTTCTTCCCTGCTGCTGCGCTCCTTGTCCCTGCTGCTGCGCTCCTTGTCCCTGCTGCTGCGCTCCTTGTCCCTGCTGCTGCGCTCCTTGTCCCTGCTGCTGCGCTCCTTGTCCCTGCTGCTGCGCTCCTTGTCCTTGCTGCTGCGCTCCTTGTCCCTGCTGCGCTCGTGATCTTTTTCCCTGCTGCTGTGCTCGCGATCCTTGTCCTTGCTGCGCAAGTCGACGTCGCGCGATGACCGTTCCCGGCTACGCGAGCGCCGCTTGCGGTCACGGCTACGCGAGCGCTTCTTGTCATCATTGCGGCTGCTCCGCCGGTCCTTGCTCCTGCAGGACGTGCACGCACACAATCACACACACGTTCCCCTGTTTAGTGTACAGGCTGCGTGTTGTTCGTTAGCACCTATTAAGATGAGTACTGCACGAGGGGATGTTCTAGCTAGAAACACATTACCCAAATCAGACTTTTGGCGAGCCATCGAACAGAGACGGTCACTGTATCGCGCGTTTTCAGATGCGCTTCTGTGGCCGTCTGGAACGCTCTTCCTTCCGATATTATAAAGCCACTGGAGCCATGCACTTTTAAATCTAAAACTGCTTTTTGTGCTCCGTTTGTTGTCCTTCCCCCCCCATACCTCCAATTAGCATGGTTGGCTATGTATGGCGCAAAATAATTTAAACATACACACTTATATTAGACTTAAAACACGCCCGTATGTACGAGTCACCGATAGTGACCTTGAAAATTATCTTGAATTTAGCAAACTTTTTTTTATAAATTAACCAAACAAATTCAGATTTTATAATTGGGATCAGCACCTCCTGAAACAAACTTTTAGTGAATAAAACCAAAACGCGTATTTATTTTCAGAAACGTTACAGGTCACACAACCTAAGATTATGATTTTCAGATTTTTGTTTATTTTATCCATTTCGAGTTAGCCATTAAAAAGTTCTAAATGAACACATTGCCTGCACCAACATTTTGGGGGGGCAAACAAAAACCGAGAAACTTATGATTGTTCTCAATCTTCTCCAGGTAAATGCAAGATTTGGTTTCATCTTGTCTCAATCAGTCTTGTTCATCTGAATGATCTTTCTATTTCGAGTCAGTCTATGTGAATGAAGAGCAGCGGTCGTCACCTGCTGCGCCGGCGGTCGCGGTCGCGGCTGCGTGAACGCCGATTTTCCCCGGAGCGTGCAGATCGCTTGTCACGCGAGCGGCTGCGGCGGCCCCGCGACCGACTCCGCCGCCGCCGGTCCTTGTCCCTCTGCAATGGAGGCGGTGTTGTGGCGGACGACACGAGCGAAAGATGAGGAACGTGACGAGAGCAGCACGCGAGCCGTGAAGAACGCTCTTCAAACATGCTGCACGGAAGCCTAGGTTCCACTCGGCAGCTTTGTTAACGCCGCTTTGCAACACAGATACACATTATTGAACCATTACGGTCAAAGCACATGAAAACGACACTGGCAAACAAATCTCCAGCCTCCCTTCATGTCTGGGCAGCCCGGTCCATGACGCTCCCCTAAATGCAACAGATTATTTGGCGATACTGCACTGGCAGTGTTGTAAAAAACACAAATAACAAAAAAAAACTCAATGCATATGTCAATTAAGCAGGCGAACTAGGTAAGAATTTGCAACCAGCTTAGGGGACATGGAACACAAAATCAAGCACCTTACAAAAATAAAGGTTTACGAAAAAAAACGTTAAAATCTAAGGTGTTCTTTATCTTCATAACAATGTATTTTATTTATATTAACAAGTAGGAACTGTAACTTCCTTTGGATGTGACTCTCCATCTCTCCCATCCAGCAAAACTTTTATCTGACCATCTCTCTCTACCTTTCTCTTACCTTCTCTACAATGTATATCCAAATTTATCTCGATTTCTCGCTTTGTCCGTTTCTCTATTCCCATTTTCCCACTTCTAGCTCTCCCTCCCTCTTTATTCTTATCGTCCCTCGACTCTATCTCATCCAATTGAACCCCCCCACCCCATCTCTCTCCCTGTTTCTCTCACCTCTCACTCTCCTCATTCCCACCTCTCCCTTTCCCGTTTCAATCTCACTTGCCTCTTCCCAATCCTCCCACTGTCGCATTTCCTCGCTCTCATCTTTCCTCTGTTTCCCACCCTTTCACCCTCTGCCTGTACCTCCTTTCCATCTCTCCCTCTGACTACCTCTCTCACCTCCCTCTTTCACCTCCCTCTCTCCTCTCTGGTATGTGCACGGGATACACATCTGGGGTGGTGGAAGGTGGGTGAGGTTAGCGTGATGTCAGCATGCAGGAACCCGGCTCAACCGTGTGGGATGTGCGCGACATCACCATGCAGATGAGCACGGTGACATCACCATCGTGCAAATACTTGGGCACGCGATGAATCCAACTATGGATTCAGACATAAAACTTTTTCTAACATGGTTCATTATTTCCAACTTTTAATACTATATTAGAAAAAAGTTTTGCTGGCTAGGTTCCTGCCTGAATTTCTGGCTCGCACATGACCAAATGCGCATGCGGTGGTGATATCACCGCGCACATCCGCATGATGTCACCCACATCCCACAGTGATGGGTCCAGTCATATGCACTGACATCAGGCCTCCTCCCCAACCCACCTTCCACCAAGGCCATGTATACCATGCAAATGCGAAAAAGGACAGAGAGAGAGAAGTGAGGGATGGAGATAAGAGGGATGTGAGGGAGGAAGATAGAGAAGGGAGGGATATAGAAGGAAGAATCAGAATATGTATTTATACTGGAGAAATCCAATGGGTTATAAAGCTCTTTTTCACAGATATCCAGTATTTTCAAAGATGTCCAGAAGATACCGAGAGGAATGGAGAGAGGGGAAGGGAGAGAGTCAAAGGGTGTGAAACAAAAATGGAAGAGTAATATGTAAAAAAGTAGAGCGAGGGAAAGCGACAGTGGGATTATTAGGGAGAAGATATATTTAGATGGGAATGGGAGTGGTAGGAATAATGAGAAAAAAAGGGTGAGAGAAACAGGGAGAGAGATAGGGGGAGGGAAGTAGGTGAGATACAGTGAAGGGAGAAGAATACAGAGGGAGAGTAATAGGGGACAGAGGAATAGAGAAACAAGTGACAAAGTGAGACATTGGGATATATTTGGATATACAGCACCGATTAGGCAAGAAAAAGGTGGATAGGGTTAATTTTATTCAGCTGGGAGGGACAGATGGTCATGTCCCTTAAATAGCTTCTTATTAACCACTATGTAGTGCCCACACATGACCTGAGGAAAGTGTTTGTCACGTGGAAATAAACTAAATATTTAGTCCACAGGACCTGAAACAAGGTAACTTCAGCAGAAAAACAAGTTTAACAGGATGGTCAATTGTGCAGTCATTGATGACCAGATGATACCAATCAGATAATTACCATTGCAAACCCTCAGGATATCTGTGGTGTTGGTTCAGTGCTCAGACAAGGCCATTTCGAGCCTCCAAAACGACCTGACCACCATGTCCCCAGCCACCATGTCTCACCTCGCGCTCCTTCTCACGCTCCTTCTCCTTCTTCTCCTCCTCCTCGCGCCTCCGCTTCTCCCTCTCCTCACGTTCCTTCTCCCGCTTCTCCTTCTCCTCGCGCTCCTTCTCGCGCTCCTTCTCGCGTTCCTTCTCACGCTCTTTCTCGCGCTCCTCACGCTCCTTTTTCAGCTTCTCCTCGCGCTCCTTCTCTGGCTCTTCATACTTCTTGCGGAGCTTCTCCTGCATTTAGGAGAGAAGCGTGCGAGTGTGTCCATACAGGTGTGATACATTGGCTCATGCTAACGCACAACTGATTTATGCTTGTTTATCCAGGAAAGCTTCACCAATTCTCAACATCCTTCAAGTTTTCGCAGTAGGGAGTGTTGCTATACGTACTCCCAATTGAGTACTTTGCAGGTAATCCTTTAGCATTGGGATGTTTGGCCAACACCAGTTACATTGTGTGTTTTAGAGGGGAAACTCAAGACCCTGAAGCAAACCCAAAGAACAGTGAGAACATAAACTGACAAGCACACAACGGACCCTGAATTCGGAATCAAACCCAGGTTCTTCTTGCAATGCACACGTTACCACTGTGCCAACCTGCTGCTCAAAATGTGGGGGTGGATGTCGTTCATAAAGGGGCCCCAATAATAGACCATAAAAAAAGGAGTCGATATATATTTCAGTCAATGAACAGACTTAATTGATGAATCATCAACTCTAAAAATAAATCTCCCCCCCAATGTTAGAACAAATTTAACAGAACATATGGTGCATTTGTTTACAAAACATATGGCATACAAACTATGGAGAGATGTTTTTATCGCCCTTTGTGTTGTGTACAACCATTTGAGTTATGTCTGCATTGGCATATTTGTTTTGTAGGGTGCAAACAAGAAAGGGCTGCATACCCGCATCTCCTCGATAGTGCTTTTGATCTTGGCATAGCCCATGTGTTGCTTGCCCATGAGGTGGTCGTCGATACGCGACTGTGGGTCGCCCACGATGAGGAATGCGCCGCACACCTCGCACACCTCCATCTGCTTCTCCTGCGCCGCAAATGTCTCGATCGTCTGTGTGGAAACCAAACCCAAGTGTGCCCATCAGCTCCGAACGCTTCTGCGAGCCTCAACGACTCATGTAGGCAGGGTCCTAAAGTGGACATTTGTTGCGGATTGGCAGGCCAAAATTCGTGAATATGTGTGAAGAACACTTAAACTCAACAGGTAACCTGTAGCATTAGCTCTATATTTGAGATGGGCCAACCCTATGAAGGATCATGGCTCACAACCTTCGGGGACACATACCGTGGCACTGATTGTACAATGAAAACTGGCCCATTCCTAGGCCTAGTCTGACTGCCAGAGGGTTTTCCACCTCCCTCCAGGCTGGCAAAGGGCCTCGCCAGGAAGGGAGTCTGGGCCTGAAGGCAAGAGGGTCACTCACAGAGGCGGTGGCACGTAGTTGGTCACGCTCATCCTTGATTTGCTCCACAAGTTTCATCATGCCCTGGGCCTCCTCCACGCGTCCCTCACAGCCCATCTGCTCTATCTGTAAACACCACAGACACAAGTTGGAGGAAGAGGCATTTGTCAGTCGTTGAGTTCCTAGAATTAGGTATTTGCGGCTATTTGTCATTGCGTTAAAGGTCCTTAATCGGTGCGTTTCAAAACTGTCGGCCAAACTGTTTTCCCGGTCATGTTACATGGCCCCATTTATCCTTCTTCATACAATTTATTGCCATAGAGCAATTAAATGTACATATTATCTAGATAAAGAAAATGTTCAATGTATGTAGTCTGTTCTGCTATAACACAATAGTTGTGTTCCTGAAAAACACTGTTATTGAATGATTGTGTTGTAATAAATAATATAGGGTAAAGGACAATCCGCGATAACACGCGAGGTGTGTATTCAGGCTGAACAAAGGTTGAGACGCGTGGCTACCATCTAGAAGCATCCAGCAGCATCCGAATGCCTTGAGTGATGCTACACCGAGGCAGCCGTACAACTGCTGGTTCCTATTTTCGAGGCGTAGTTCTGTTCACTCAATCGCGTTTTATTCAATTTTTATTATGAAAACACGTGGTATTATAGAACAGACTGTAAATATGTATCAGTTTAACACGTAGGCTTTGGTGACCAATATTATTCATAATAAAGGTTTTTGGGTTAGATCGCGTTATTTCTAAATGTCGCAACCCTCCGCCTAACGTGCACATCACACAGTAATTTATAAATGTATGCAGCAGCTGAATCGAGCATGCCAAGGTCAAATATGTATCACACTTAAAATAACCATGCCAAGTACAGCTGTCTACCTCACCGTTTTACTGTTACATGAACCACATAGCTCACACAGGTCAATTAGCCGTCACAGTCAACTGTTTATCACATTGTCACCCTTCAACTTTACTCGGCAGAGGCAAATTAATTGTCACTTTCAAATGTGCATATCTGACAGTTAAATCAATTGCCACATGCAACTGTCCCATTTGACGTTAAACTGTAAACACAAAGCAAAACGTAGAGCGACAATACTGCTACGTTGCAGCTTACGTCGTCCAGCAGCTCCTCAATGCGCTCCGTCAGGACTTTGATCTTCTCGTCATTCTTGGTCATGGAGGCTCCTCCGGGCTGAGATAAGAAACATGTAAGGTTGTTAAAATCGTTTTGTCCGTGACCGGTAACCCGCAAGAGAAAATACATAATAAAGATATTTAGGGTGAGATCACGTAAATATAAATGCGTCGTTAAACCTGCCACCACAAACAGATACCAGTTTACAATCTAGCAACCCATTAACAAAAGTCATCATGAGAAGTCAACCCGAGTCTGTAAGATCCCACTAACAAAAACTTTTTCGCACACAGGTTATAAATTAACATAATGCTGAACGTTCATCAATAATACTGCCTTAAAAAAAAATCGTGAATATTTGTTGTGCTTGTGCCCCACTGCCAACAAACACTGCAGCCCCATATATTGTTTTAACAGAAATTGATAGCTCTTTGGTAATTCAATGCTTGGTAAGTTAAGGTAGGTATTTTTACTTGAGCTAATAAAACCCATAAACACTCTGTGGATATTATAATGAGTTTTCACATTTGTAAGAAGAAAATAGTAGTTTACTTGGAATGAGGAGTTTCCCCAATGGCTAAGGGACTACCAGAACAAAAGCATTTGAACTCTCAACCTCCGGATTGAAATCTGCTGGATCTATCGCCGAGCCACATGGCAGGGGTGTTCAGTGCTTATTTGTAATGTGTGTATGTGCACATCTGGCTGTGTTTGCTGTCTGTAGTATGTGTGTGTGTGAGGGAGCAGCCCCTTACATTGCTAACCATCGGCCCCCCGGTCTGCGCAAGTGCCAGCCGCGCGTGACCCCTTCGTATGCGGCGCTCCACGTCGGCCATGATGCTTTGCAGGTAGCGCAGGAAGTCCTGCTCATAGCCCATGCGCATGAAGCGAGAGCTCTTCTCGTACCTGTATGCACACACAACACATGCATTCCCCTCTTAACCTCGTAGACCAAAAGAATAAAGTGATGTTCATATGAACATTGCGCACAAGGTGAATGGTGTGGCTAGCACTGTGTCTAACCACATGTCTCCCATTTGCTATTTGCACGTCTATTTAAAGCTGAGAACCTATGGTTAAGCCAAGGAAAGGTTCAGATACTACGTGGCTAGAAAAAAAACAAGTCTTCATGAATGTAACAGTGCATAAGCAATGACTGCTCAGTGTATGTGCAAAATCACGCACACACAACTGCACATGTCAATGCATGCCGACTACATTTGTTCTGGCATATTCTTTTATTTTGCTTTTGAATCCCAAAATCTGGTCGAAGGCTTTTGCTCCTTTTCCACTCTTATAGAAGGCAATAGTATCAACTTAATTATCATTATCAGGCATGTCATCATTTTCACTCAAATGACATTACACTAAATGGTCATTGCTCTATTGACTCCAGGCTAAAGATAATGAACTCACTCATGACCAGGATTGAGTTGGATGTACTGCCTGGCCATATACATCTGTCACACTCTTATGAAGTCAGGGATGTATAGATCAGTTGAACTAGCAGTAAAGATCCAAGAATGACACATTAAAAACTCAGCTGGGGTAAACAAACATTCTGCTGAAGCAGGTAAGATGACGGAGGGAAGTTACATTGTGGGAAGTCAACAATGGATGTAACTTAAGGATAGAGATGAGTGCCACAACAACATGGAATTTCAATCAGTGACTGGAAGGATAATGGAGATGTGCAATGCCAAATATTCCTGATAAATTAAAACTTGGTACATATTTCTTCACGTTTTGATGATTATGCATGTCATCACACAAAAGTGGGAACATTTTAACATTATACTTATTAATATATACTGTGCAACTTTGGCTGCAAACATTAATATTTAAAGCACGAAACTATAAATTGACACTTTCTAAGCCTAAAATTTGATACACAGAAGAACTGCGATATATAAATCCATGCATTCTATATTTTGCCAGTTTATGTTGCCCAATGTGATGCTCGCTGACCCACTTTCCAAGCGAAGGCTGCCAATACTAGTGCTGGCCATGGATCCATCAACACACCGCAAAAACAGCAATATGTTGTTGGTAGAATAGCATGTGTGCATGCGAAACTCACAATTTTTTTAGATTCTCATCATGGATTTTGTCACATGGACCTGCAACACAAGCATAACAACTATTACAAACACCGGTATTGCACATGTGACATTTCACAGCATCAGACTTATAACTTTTTAAACAGTGCAATATTCGTACTTTTTAAACATTGCAATATTCGTTTTTAACAGCCTTTAAATGAAGATGAAGTATATCCATGCTCAGCTGAGCATTTGGGTAGCACTTATCAGGTAAATTTACATTCACAGCAAGGATTTGGAAAGCTTCAATGTGGTGACTTTCATATGTAAAAAATATCTAAATATCTCTCGACTCTAAACAATTGTGCTGTCCTAAATTCAAATGGAAACCCTGTAGCAGCAATTGAACACAGTCAAACAGTGGAGACAACTACCTCCACAGGATGAGCAAATCTTGACTTCCCACAAAGCAGTACTCAGCCAGATATGATCATGATCCAAAGGATTATTCAAGTGTTATTTTACAAAACAAAGAGAGCACCAAATGGGTTCAGGTTTTACCTTGTTTAAACAAACAATAATGGGTTACATTGATCAAGAAGGTTCACCGATGAGACAGTTTAAATATTCTTTCCACGTAATTTTGCAATTTATTTTTAAAATAAAACATCAACATCTCATTTTATCTGGAAACCACCGGGTTGAGTGCATTTCATCTCCCTGCAAGGTAGGTTTCAACTCTTGAACTTACCTAAATCAGCTCGAGTGTTCACGAAGAGCTCTGCTGGGCAGTACTCAACCAGATAGTGCTTGCAAACCTGAAAACAATCCAAGTGTAACAATTACAATAAACATGGGTGTCTAAACGCAACCATATCTGAAGACTGTAAAAAACAATGGTACCATAAGGCAGTCATTGGCAAATGAGAAAAGATCATTATGAGCCTGGATTTCCATCAGGAACAGGGTATCGATAGCTAGTAAGAGTGTCTATATTAAACTGTACTAGGCCTAGTAGCGCATGTGTGCAACATATGAACCTTATGGCGTGACCCCGGGCTCCAGAATAAATGGTAGTCAAAATCGTAATTATTTAATGGCGACTCCGTCCCACCGCAAACATAAACGCCGCAACCCACCTGGTGCGGATCATTCTGTTGTCAAGTCGTCCAAGCGCAGCGAGGACGAATGCGCAGAAAGAAACATAACTTTGAAACTTTGATTAGCGCATCGTGTTGAGCTCGTCGAGAGGAATAGATTGCCGTATCGTTCGCCTTCAACAGACATAAAATGACGTCGCAACGCAGTTTATGCGAGAGCCGGGGGCTTATGGGACCCCGGGGTCCCGCCATAAGGTTCATATACGGCCAGGGTGGAGGTAGGCCTCGGCAAGGTAAGGTAATTTACCCTTTTTACCGGCTAAAAGGTAAAGATGTCGACATGCCAAGGGGTAAGGTAAAGGGTAGGATAATGGTAGCTCGGAAGAATTACCCGGTAGGGTAAAGGAAGCGCGAAGTATTACCCGGTAAATACGGTGCCTTGTTTACCGCTAAAAGCTCCGTGGCGCAGTCCGTGGCCTCCATTTAATAAGTAATATTAAACAAAAAACTTTTTTTAAAACACGCTTTTATGAAATGTACGAGTAATGCAAAACTCCACGACTCCAGGAAGTGGCCCCGAAGCTTGCCATGAAGGGGCCGTGGCCAATTACAGCCAACGTCAGTTGAGCGTGGACAATTAGAGCCAAGCCGAAACATAACATATAAAAAAGATTGTTTAAAAATATATTTTTTTAATGATAGAATATAGTGTTGTCATCAGTATGACATAAGTATACCAAGTTTGCAGTCGATACCACATTGGGAAGTGGGTTAAAATTTAGTTACAAGATTTGAGGATACGACAATGACAAGCGTGTAAAATTGGAATCATGGAGAGTATTCTATATGAATAAAGCGCTCTACCTAGCATTTACCGTTTTAAACCTTTGTCATGTGTAGTACCCCAGTAAGTACCCTGTAATCGGGTAATTTGTATGGGGTAAGGGTAAAAGGTAGGGTAAAGGTAGGCTCATTGCTTTTTACCTGCTATCTTACCTGCTAAAGGGTAAAAGGTAAGGGTAGAGTGATTGTATTGTGGTAATGTAAAAGGTAGGGTAAAGGTAGGCTCGTTGTTTTTACCTTTTAATTTTTACCTTACCTTGCCGAGGCCTAGGTGGAGGGTAAGTGGGGGATATGCGTAACGTCACCATGCACAAACCCTGACCAACAGCGGGATGTAGGTGACATCACGCAAATGTGCGCGATACCCTGATCTGCGCACATGTGTTCTAATCCTGTATACGGTGGTATGAAACATTTGTAATTGCCCCCCACTATTGGTGTGGGAGAGCTGGTGGAGAGTTTAAGCTGCTTTAATAGCACACCGCAGCTCGATTCCCGGCTATGGCTAAGAGCAGTGGGCGAATGAGATTTGGACCGGGTTAGGGCTGCCACCTTTTTACCACTGCAGTGACCAACACAATTAATCATGATCGAATAACCTACATGACGTACACGGGGAAGGAGACTTTCAATCCAGCTAGGGATCGACAGAGATAATGTTAAATTACAAGTTCGAACTTGATGTTAGACTTTTATTTAACTTGACATGTTTCACGCTTAATATCTTCGGATCTACGAAGCCTAACGATCTGAAATTTTCTACTCATCTTACGTGACAATTCACGATTTCATTCAAAAACCGGTCCAGATTCCAATCGTGGCATCATTCGTGTTTTTTACTTTTTTTTAATAATACTCATATCCCCCTTTTTTAAATCATGAACGGTCGCGCCTCGCTACGAGGGCAAACGTCCTTTTCATATATTGAATTTGTTCATTCAAGCAACCCACTTTTATTCACACATCAAATTTCATTAGCTGCATCTGATTATCTATATATATAAAATCGCGAATCTGTTTGTCTGTGTGTGTGTGTCGCCGGACCATACGCAGTTTCAATGGACGGCGGTTGCCCCTGGCAATGGGCAGCGACGCCTTCGCCGCTTTAATTGTACGGCGGTTGCCCCTGGCAACGGGTAGCGATGCCTTCGCCGCGGGGTGGACGCCATTTTTAATTACCATTAAAAATAGGCGCACGCATTAACACGCGACTCTGAGGTAAATTCATCAAAGTTTCACGTCCTCTTCACTCCCCCCCCACCACAATGTGTGCAATTACTATTATAGGGTCGGTAGATTATAAAATTATAGCGATTAGACAGTATTATTGTAGCGCGGGGGGGGGGGGGGGGGAACGGCACCCGTACCCAGCCTCAGCCGGGTGGGAAAATCAGGCGAGGCCGGAGGCTCTGCACGGTGCTAGGCCTCGACACCCACCACGCGACTCTGAGGTAAATTCATCAAAGTTTCACGTCCTCTACAGAGTGGTGAGGGAGGGAGAACGGTGAGGGAGGGAGAGTGGTGAGGGAGGGAGAGTGGTGAGGGAGGGAGATAGGTGAGGGAGGGAGAGTGGTGAGGGAGGGAGAGTGGTGAGGGAGGGAGAGTGGTGAGGGAGGGAGAGTGCTGAGGGAGGGAGAGTGCTGAGGGAGGGAGAGTGGTGAGGGAGGGAGAGTGGTGAGGGAGGGAGAGTGGTGAGGGAGGGAGAGTGGTGAGGGAGGGAGAGTGCTGAGGGAGGGAGAATGGTGAGGGAGGGAGAGTGCTGAGGGAGGGAGAGTGGTGAGGGAGGGAGGGTGGTGAGGGAGGGAGAGTGCTGAGGGAGGGAGAGTGGTGTGGGAGGGAGAGTGCTGAGGGAGGGACTCAGCCTCAAAACGAGTAACTGGTGTGGCGTATTAACATCGCCACTGGGGAGACAAAGGCGGCCGGGCGTGGTGGATACAAGTCCCGGGCGAAGCCGGGTAGTACAGCTAGTGCAATATAAAAAAAACCCTACATTTTTAATTGTGGGTCACTTGAACAAGGTGAAAAAACATCCAATGCTCATTTTGAAGCCAGGCCGCTAGTCCAGTTGTTGTCTGACGATTTTGATGGTGCAGACTTGGAAGTAACGCCAAATCATGAACATCGGGAAAAAAACTATTTTAGATGTTGTGTCTGCCAAAATAGAAGGGTTACAGTTTGGAGTTTATTTGGTTATCTGCAAAAATGACCATTTAGGATTGTGAATGTTGCGAGTCACGTAAACCCATCCCAATAGATGAGGACACACAACGAAAAACTTTGACATATTGAAGGCACTATGAAGCTAGATAATCGACATCATTGAATCGTTACATTGACAACACGTATAAGCTTACATACATGAATACTTTCACAGTATACGCATGCCTTGCAAGTTTACAGGCACGCGCAGTCATACAAATTCCATGTTATATACATATTTACTTTTAATACGTGCGCACACGTTCACAGACGACCATAGTATATTAACATATTTCCCAGTGTACCTCATCTCTTCTATCGCTACTACCATGGTAACTGTTCTCGCAAACGTCAACGATTCCACGCCAAATGTTGAGGACTACTCGGTCTACCCGTTTCGTCATCCAGTGGTTGAACCACTAAACTGCCGCAACGCACCTTTCTTCTGTCTCTTCCCTCGCACCGCTACACTCTTTGGATTCCATGCTAATCGCCTGTTCCCCGAGCTATTAAAACTTTGCTCAATAAAAAAAAAACCGCATCGACCCTGAGTATACCCGCTAATGGTGCCGTTTGGCGTCACATTCCCCACTGATGGAAGCGTCACAGCCGCCGACGCGCAGCTCGGGAGCTCCTCGGCACTTCGCCACGCGAAGCCGCGTGGCGACTCGAGGCGCCCCCCAGCCGCTCGACACCAACAACCACCCCGCCGCCACGGCTCTACCACGCGCAGGAGACACGGCGCGTCCGCCAGGAGCGACTCCGCAGCGGGGCGCGAGGACCACGCCGACCTCTCTCCGCGAGCTCCCTCGGCGGCGGGGCGAGGCCTGGCCCAGGCCTGGCCACCGCCGCACGCGTGCAGCAGCAGCAGCGAACAAACACGCGGGAATCTCAAGCGCCGCATTGCTCCTCACCCTCTCGTCGTCCCAGTGGACATCGCAGCGCTTCTCGTTGGGGGCGAGGTTTCTGTCTCGCCCCATTAGCTCATCCAAGAGCTGCGCGTTGGACAGCATCGCGAAGACGGCAGCGGCGGCGAGGCCCAGGCGATAGCGAAATGGCGGCTGCGAGGATCCGGTTCCCCTAGCGGGTGAGAAGGATCCGGTTCCCCATGCGGCTCCGTAAATCTGCAGGATCCGGCCCCCCCCCCCCCACCGTGGGCGTAACGGGCGACGGTTTGGGCCATTGCCCTTTCACAGCACACAGAGTCCCAGAGAGCTCCATTGACGGGTTCCAGAGCTGAACCCGCACACACAAACTGCCTCCGGGGTCTGACTTAAGAATGAAATCCGAAAACTATTTTTGCGCGCTTTTTAAGGAGCCCAAAACGCAATAATGTGACGTTTTCTGATTTTAAACAACGACCCAGGACGTGAATCACGCCCCTGCCGATGCTCCCTACGAGTCGTCAGTACGCGGCAGGGGGGGGCGTCAGCTACTGTGACTATTTCAGCAGCGAAAAATCCACGCAAAACCACAGCGGGGCGTCGTTACAACGACCACCGGCGCCGCCCACGGGCTGCTGGAGGCTGGAGCGGTGGTGGTCGCTGAGCGCCTCCTCATGACCCGACTGGGATTCCTCCTGGGGGGAGGGGGATGCCGACGAGGTGGAGCGCTCCCCGTATCGATGCGATTCTTCCGTTAGAGCAGTGGTTCTTAACCTTGTTGGAGGTACTGAACCCCACCAGTTTCATGTGCGCATTCACCGAACCCTTCTTAATGGGAAAAATAAAATATGATTTTTTCAAATTCAAAACATAGGTATATGTTTTACTGGTGCACAAAATGAACCGTGCATCAACATCATTTGTGTTCAAAGAACAACACCAGCAAAACATGATTTTCACACAAAAACAAAATAATGAATACTTACTGCAAATCAGTGTGACTTCTGCTGTTGCCTTTCAGAGACCAGTTCAGAAATGCGTGGCTTCACCTTGGCAAGTGCCACTCTCATGTCATTTTCGCAACACAGTCTGTTCCTTTTCTTCATTTTTATGTCCAGCATCCTCGAAAAGGATTGCTCGCAAATATATGCTGTAACAAACGGTATGAAAATCTCCAGGGTTTTCTTAGCAATAACAGGGTACGTTACCATTTGTTGACACCAAAACGTTGAGAGCGTTGTTGTTCTGAAGAGTTGCTGTTGAACCTGGCTCTGTTGAATTTCAATGATTTCGTCGAGGTGTCATCATTGACATCTGCTGTCTCAACACTAAACGTGAACGGCTGTCTCACCCATGCTGGATATGACTCTCTTGTAGGGAAGTATCCGTCGAGAGACTTTGCAAGCTCATCTACGTGCGTTGCAATTGTTTGCTTCAGTTCCGCTGGTACAGAAATGTCTCCGATTCCAGATACATCTTCGATCTTACTTATGTAGTAAGTTGCAAGAGGTTTGGACGACGGGGTCGGAGGCACACTTATTTATTAATACCAACTTGTGCACAGTAACGGGTACACACAGCACTTGAAGGGGTATCGTCCCCTTCACTCGTCTAACAGGGAGACACAACGTCTAACCCCGCTAACCTACGCCCGAGTCCTCCACTACGGAGCTAGGGGAGGCTACCTATCCCAGCCCTGGTCAAGCTGGGATCCCGGCACCCTGAGTCTCCAGACCGGCTCTTATAAGAACGTCAGTCTGGGCTCTCGGGGCCACGCCACCGGCTTGCCCTGGTCGGCCCTGACAAGGACAGCGAGCCAGGGGAGCTCCGGGGCCTATTCTAGCTGGTCTTCACTCTTCGCTGGTTAAAGCTAATACTCGACCTCGAACCCTCCGGCTCACCACCTTTTATAGCACTCGGCCCCCGGGAGGGGCCCGTGGGGGATGCAGGTGCGGACGTCCGTGTGAGCACCTCCTCTGTGTATGGCCCTAACCACGCCCCTTGTGCTTGTTACCCACCCGTGCCCATACATCTACACAATTACACCTCTACACTTACATAGTCGTCCAGCAGGGGAACGTTTGCGAAGTTATCGTTCTCTGTTCGTCGTTTCCATAACGGTAGCTTTTTTTGAAAAGCCTTCAGGTTTTCTTCCACTTCAATGATGTTGACTCCACCGCCCTGCATCTGCTGATTGAGATGATTGAGAGCTGCGAAGATATCAGCCATGTACGCTAAAATGAGAATGAACTCAGAATTTTTGAAGCAATCTGCATGACAATGTTGGTGCTCTTGCAAAAACAGGGCTAATTCCACACGCATGGCAAAAACACGATTCAGCACCTGTCCCCGGGATAACCACCGAACGTTAGAATGGTACAGAAGTACCTCGAATTCAGAGCCCATTTATTTACACAGCTCACTGAAGATGCGTTGCCTCAGAGCACTATTTCGCACATAGTTCACGCATTCCACTACAATTTTTAATACTTCTGTCAGTTTTGGAGGCAAGGTTTTTGTTGCCAACGCATGCCTGTGCAGAATATAATGCGTAACAATGATGTGTGGTGCATCGGCTTTCACTAGCGCACCAAAACCAGACTTTCTTCCCAGCATTACTGGAGCTCCGTCCGAACAAACTGCAGAAACCATATCCCACGAAAGATTGTTGTCTTTGAAGAAGTCATCCACAAGTTTCTTCACATCGGCTGCCTTAGTTGTTGTTGTAAGAGGCTTACAAAATAAAAAAAATCTTCCTTTATCACGTCGTCTTTCACATAGCGCACAAATACAGCAAGCTGGCTTAGATTGGAAACGTCTGTGGTCTCGTCGAGTTGCAGGCTGAATTTTGCCGGGCTTGAAATCAGATCTGCAACTACTTGAGCCAAGATGTCTTTGCTCATGTCCTCTATTCTGTCGCCGATGGTGTCATTTGAAAGAGGAATTTGGGATAACTTAACTTCAGCCGCTTTTCCCAGCATGATATTCGCCATCTTCAACACAGCTGGTTTTATGAGTGTTTCACCAATGGTGTGTGGTTTGCCCTGCTTTGCGATCAGGTAAGCAACTTCGTACGATGCTGTGAGGATCGGTTTGTTGATGGGTACAAAGCCGAGAACAGGCAGAGTAGCCTTTTCATCGAATCTGGCTCTCTTCACCTTGAATTCAGCGAGCGTTGTGTTCTTGTATTCCCCATCTCCATGCAGCTTAAGGAAGTGTTCCCTTAGTTTTGCCGGTGCTAGACTAGAATTTGCTCAACTTGGCATTGCAAATCATGCAGTTAGGACGCTGACTCCCATCACGTTCCGTTATACATGTGAATCCATATTGTACATATTCGTCCGACCACTTTTTTTTTTTGCTCGACATAGTATGAAGGGATTAAAATATTAAGATAGAAATCACACGACGTACCATCACGACAGTCACAAGTCGACTACCGAGCGCACCAAATTCCCTTCAGCACAGATAGGCCAAGCGATGTAGCGTGATCACTTGCAGCCAATGATGGCCAAGCCGGACGTGTCATCACGAATCATGAGTCGGGTGTGTGTCTTAACCTCCGCCGAACCCCTGAGACTGACTCACCGAACCCCTGGGGTTCGATCGAACCCAGGTTAAGAACCACTGCGTTAGAGGAATGCGTTCCAAACAATAAGTAACCCCGGATGAAGACATCACCACGTTCTCTTAGCAGCGCCTGGAGTCGTCCCCCCTCGCAATCTCTTTTATCCATAATCTAGGTTTTTGGAGTTAGATCACGTAAATATATAAATGTGTCGTTAAAACCCGCCACCACCCGACACAGCCAACTCGTAAGGGTTGTGACGTAAACAGAACATGCCAATTCGTCACTAGTACAGCATTAGTGTATAGTGTAGTGTATAGTGTAGTGTATAGTGTAGTATACTAGTACAGCACACCGGTGTGTTGGAGAGCCAAGCCACAACATTTACAATAATCTGAGTATGACGTTTCGCCAATAAATACAACTAGCTTCATCGGGCGACAGTCAGACTTGTGGAGAAGTCTTACTGTTTCGTTCCTTATAGAGAGGAGTAGATGTGGTGACCACGCTTCTGCGCTCTTGCGCCACGTGGGGGGGGGGGGGGGGGTTACTGAGTCAACGTCCATTATGCGAGCCCTTTGAACTTGTCCTTCCCTTCTAGTGTGTGTATTAAAATAGCCGTACCAACGGTAATCCCTATGTCGGCAAGCATTTAAGTAATGTATTATTTGATGATTCGCTTCCACGCAGCACTAAGGCGGTAGCTATCCGAACGGTTAAAGTAACTTTTATTTCTTTAAATTTCGATAGATTCTCGAATTAGTCTTGGCCAGTAGTAACTAGTTTTGCACAGAACTTTGACATTATCAAAATCAATTGAGTGTCCTTGTTTTGGCACGCATGTTCTGATACTGCTGACGGTTCTATTTGGGAGAATTTAGTATTTCACCTGATGTGCTTTTAGTCTCGTGCTGATCATTCGTCCTGTTTGCCCAACATAACATTTACCACACGTGCAATTATTCATGTACCCACCTTCTGTTGATAGCTTCGGTAATACATATTTTGTACCAGATATTAATTTATGTATTTTATGTACCGTGCCAAATCTGACTCAGATATTTTGTTTTTCCTAACATCTGGCTAGTTTATCAATTACTCCCGCAATGTACGGTATTTTGATCGTTTTAATTACTTGGGCAGTTTCAATGCTGGTGTTATTTGATTTGGTCTTGGCATTCGATGCCCTGTTGATTTGTGCATCATTGTAACCGTTCATTTGCAGCACTTCTTTAACATGTTGAATTTCACTTCTCAGACTGTCACCATCTGACACTTTCTTAGCTCGATGAATGAGCAGATTTCTGCGTAGGGTGATGGTGTGACTGCATTCAGATAGGCGTCAGTATGCGTTTTCTTTCGGTAAATGTGTTATTTTTTTAACCATTTCGACTCCATCCGAGCAGAATACCCAGAAATTGTAGAGTTCTGTTAGTTTCCACTTCCATGGTGAACTGGATGGATGGGTTTTGTGAGTTGATATTATTTAGAAATGCGTTCAGTGTATCTTTGGCGTGTGGCCAGGCCAACAATGTGTCTTCCACATATCTAAACCAAGCAGATGGTTTTAGTGTGCTTGCAGCTATTGCTTTTGTTTCAAAATCTTCCATGTACAAATTCGCTATCACAGGAGACAAAGGAAAGCCCATTACTGCTCCTTTTGTTTATAAAAGTAATCTTTCCACAAGAAGTAGATGTGTTTTAGACAGTGTTCAGCTAGTCTCGGGATATCTTCGGCTAAACCTTTGTTCGTTACCAGTGTCGAGTAATTTAATTGACTCGTTGGCCGGAACCCTCATAACCAGAGAAGTCACATCAAAACTTACGAGAATATAATTTGGGTTAAGCTTAATATCTTTGATAATATTTATGAGATGTTCAGAATTTTTGATGAACGAAGAGGTCCTACCGATGAAGGGCTGTATTTGTTTAGTTACATATTGCGCTAATATGTACGTGGCAGAGCCTATTGTACTAACTATGGGTCTTAGTGGGACATCAGGTTTGTGAATTTTTGGTAGCCCATAAAGTCTTGGTGGTTTTGATGCCCTTGGTTTGATTAGGCATTGCTCTTCCTTGAGAATTGATGACTTGGCAATGATTGCCGATGTTTTACGTTCCAAGGTGCTGGTTGGGTCGCGTTTAATTTTAAGGTAGGTACCTTCATTGATGATATTGGTCGCGAAAGCCTACGTGTTAAATCTCCTTTATTCATGCGCTCGACAGTCAAGGGGCTAACGCACGCCAGTATAGTACAGGAAACCATCGACTTATGAACACCCGCCTTACGAATGTACACTATTTCATCTTATTTATGAGTTTAACAATGCTTGCTTCCCTTTTTTGTTGAACCCTAACATATTTATTAACAGTGACAATATGGGTATTTAAATGCAGTACATTATTGTGTTCCGACTTACGAACCGTTCTATTTACACACGGGTCCCAGGAACTAATTATGTTTGTAAGTCGAGGACTGTCTGAGCCTGTTTGAACAGTATAAGCTTTAATCTTGATTTGAAGCTTTTCGTGACTGCAGGAATCCATATTCTTATCTTCTTATCTTCTTTTATCTTTTTTTTCTTCTTTCTTTTCTTTTTTTTCTTATCTAACCTATATAATTCATTTTTTGTCTGTCTGTCTGTCCGTCCGTCTGTCCGTCTGCGTACGCTCCCTTCAGGGGGATTTAGCTCTCGGACCGTGGGGTTCGCCGAGATTAAATTTTGCAGGTGGGCACGCCCCCGGCCACGCGGTAAACTTAGGCATTTCCGATTTTTCGTCTCTAAACTTTAAATGGGACCGATTATCTTTTAAGTGCGATTTCTCTTTATTTATTTATTTACTACTAGCGGAAGTACCCGGCTTTGCCCGGGTGAAAAATATATTTCTTAAAAACCTTACATATATATACACAGATACTAAGGTATTGTCAAAGCCCGGTGGGCTGTTTGTACATTTCTCCACCAACAAATATATAAGAGGCTTTCACAAGTCCAAAAAGTTGTAGAAAGTGTGGGGTAAATAGTTGATGTCAAAAGGTTTCCGAAAAATGTGGTCTCCCCCCCCCCCCCCTCAAAAAATATCTTCACCCCTCGTAGGTATATATATACTAACAACACCTTACATACAACAGAGTAAGTGGTATCTATTAACTCTGTAGTAGTATCTACTGACTGTACCGTAGTATCTACTGAGCCAGTAGTAGCTACTGACTGTGTAGTAGTATTTAGTGACTGTAATAACTACTGACCATAGTAGTATTTACTGGGCCTACAGTAGTTTTTACCGACTATATACTCGTAACGACTAACTGTATAGTATCTGCTGACTCTATAGTTGTATCCACTGACTATAGTAGTAACTACAAAATCTATAGCAGTATCTACTCACTCTATAATAGTATCTACTGACTCTAGTAGCTACTCACCGTGGTAGTATGTACTGACTGTATAGTAGTATATACTGACTGTAGCAGTATTGACTAACTGTAGTGGTATATACTGACTGTTTTAGTATTTACTATAGCGGTATCTACCAACTCGATAGCAGTATCTACTATCACTACAGCAGTGTATACCAACTGAGGTCGTACTTGCTATCACTACAGCAGTGCATACTGACTGGTGGTACCTGCTATGATTATAGCAGTGCATAGTGACTGGTGGTACCTGCTATGATTACAGCAGTGCATACTACTGTGTTGGTACCTGTTATGATGACAGCAGTGCATATTGTGATGAAACCTGCTATGATTACAGCAGTGCATACTGCTGTGGTGGTATCTGCTATGATGAGAGCAGTACATACTGTGGTGGTGGTGGTACCTGCTCTGATGAGAGCAGTACATACTGTGGTGGTGGTACCTGCTATGATTACAACAGTGCATATTGACTGTACTCATCATTCACCCTCACCATTCACCACTCACAACTCACCCTTACCACTCATCCTCACCACTCACCACTCCCACTCACTATTCACCATTCACCCTCACAACTCACCACTCACCAATCTCCCTCACAACTCACCACTCACCAATCTCCCTCACCAATCTCCCTCACCACTCACCCTCACCACTCACCCTCACCACTCACTCTCACCACTAACTCTCACCACTAACCCACCCCACTCTCCCTCACCACTCTCCCTCACCACTCTCCCTCACCACTAACTCTCACCATTCACCCTCACCATTCAGCCTCACCACTCACCCTCACCACTCACCCTAACCACTCACCGTCACAACTACCACTCACCCTCACCACTCAACCTCACCCTGACTACTCACCATTCATCCTCACCAATCACCACTGGCCAATCAACACTCACCACTCTCCACTAACCCTCACCACTCAACCTCACCACTCACCCTCAAAACTAACCACTCTCTCACCACTCACCCTCACCACTCAGCACTCACCATCACCACTCACCCTCACCACTCACCCTCACCACTCACGCTCACCACTCACCCCTCACCGCTCACTACTCACCCATCACCACTCACAACCGCCACTCACCCTCACCACTCATCCTCACCACTCACCCTCACAACAACCACTCACCCTCACCGCTCACCACTCACCCTCACCACTCACCCTGACCACTCACCACTCATCCTCACCAATCACACCCTCACCAATCACCAATCACCACTCACCCGCACTGCTCACCCTCACCACTCACCACTCACGCTCACCCTCACCACTTACCCCTCACTAATCACCACTCATAACCGCCACTCACCCTCACCACTCACCCTCAACACTCACCCTCACCACTCACCCTCACCACTCACTCTCACCACTCACCACTCACCCTCACAACAACCACTCACCCTCACAACAACCACTCACCCTCACTACTCACCCTCACCACTCACCACTCATCCTCACCAATCACACCCTCACCAATCACCACTTACCCTCACCATTTGCCACTCACCATCACCACTCACCACTCACCCTCACCATTCACCCTCACCACTCACCCTCACTACTCACCACTCACCCTCAACACTCACCCTCACCGCTCACCACTCACCCTCACCACTCACCCTTACCACTCACCCTGATCACTCACCACTCATCCTCACCAATCAAACCCACACCAATCACCACTCACCCTCAATGCTCACCCTCACCACTCACCCTCACCACTCACCCTCACCACTCACCACTCACGCTCACCCTCACCACTCACCCCTCACTAATCACCACTCACTGACAGGTTACGGGACAGACCCAGGTGACATGGGTTGAATGAGATGACTGGCAGATGCACCAACTGTGCCCCCTACTGTGCCAACTTGCTGCATTTTGGCCACCTGGAGCTCTGCTCATTTATGTGAGCGTCACTCCTTTGCCCTCCATTGTTGTTGGAGGGCGACTGCCTCCAACTTCCCAGGAGCATCCTTCACGATCCTCCTCTATAGAGGCCAATCTTGACACCACTGGTAGCAATCTTCAGCAAGTCCATTCAGCTCCAAATCCTCTTGTTCCGCATCAGTTCATCTTTTTTCCAGCCCATGTCGTGCCCGTTTAGCCTCCACTATCAGGCCAAACAGAAGCTGCTTGGGCATGCAGTGGCTGGGCATGTGGGCTATATAAACCAGTCAGCACAGCCTTGTCCACCGGAGGAGCTCACTGATGGGAATGTGTCCAGATCTTTCAAGGATTTGTGAGCTCCCCACAATCCAACCTGTTTAAACCCAGTATAGATCATAGGTAGGCCAGCCTAAAAGTTCCTAACCGGCTCAGATGTTCCATTAAAGGGGTCCACATATAGCAAGGATATAGAAAGGAGGGCAAGACTGTGGAAGAGAAGACTCGGAGCTTCTTGTAGAGCAACAGAGAAAGTAGCTTCCATATAGCGTTACACAGCTAATAAGATGGCACCCGACTGATTCAGAGTTAGACCTCTGCTGTCCAACCAGAGCTAGTGATAAGCACACTGCCAAGGTATGGAAAACTCTCCACTCTATCCAGAACTGTCCCGTCACTCATGGGGAGTTGAGGGGGTGGAGTGTTGGATCACACAAAACACCAAGGCAGGTGCTTAGTTTTGGTGGGGCTGATATTAAGGCCCCACCTTTTAGGGGCATGCTGCAGGTTCAGCAGCAAAACCTCCAATCCATTCTCAGAGTGAGCAGCAATTATCAGATCCGTTTAACACGTAGGCTTTCACAACCAATATCATCCATAACAAGTTTTTTTCATTTTCTTTGGCTGTCGCCTGATTTGGCTGGTGCCTAATGATGCTGGTTGTAGTTACTGGCGAAACGTCGTACTCACCTTGTATGGAGTGGATTTACTTTCCAACACACCGGCATGCTGAACTAGTAACGAATTGGCATGTTCTGCTCACGTGACAAACCTTACTAATTGGCGGTGTTGGGTGGTGGCAGGTTTTACGACACATTGATATTTACGTGATCTAGCCCCAAGAAACACCTGTATTATGAATTACCAGATCGTCCGCATACGTAACATGGTTGACCAATATGGAGACATCCCTTGATTGCACCCGGGCATCGATCAACATCCCATTGTATCTGTACCAGATAGAAATTAATCTGGTACAGCCATGGAAGAGCTTCTCAAACTACATGGTAAATAAGTAATATTTAAAAATACTTTTTTTTAAACACGCTTTAATTAAATGTACCGTACGAGTAATGGCAGAAGATGATGGCCTTACCATCAGCCCCACCAAAACTAAACACCTGCCTGGGTATTTTGTACCATCGGACACTCCACCCCCACAACTCCCAATAGGTGATAGGGCAGTTGTGGAGAGAGTGGAGAGTTTCCCATACCTTGGCAGTATGGTCATGATCGGCTCCGGTTTAACAGCAGAGGTCTCACTCAGAATCAGTCGAGCGGCATTATCTTTTCATCAGTTGCATAACGCTGTGTGGAAGCTACCTGGTCAATCACTCTGCACGAAACTTCAGGTCTTCTCGGCCACGGTCATTCCCTCCCTTCTCTACGCTTGCGAAACGTGGACCCCACAAATGGAATATCTTCGCTGGTTAGAAACATTTAGGTTGGCCTGCCTACGATCCATCCTGGGTTTAACCAGGCTGGATTGTGTGAGGAGCTCACAAATCCTTGAAAGATGTGGACAAAGTCCCATTGGTGAGCTCCTCCGGCAGGCAAGGCTGCGCTGGCTGGGTCATGTAGCCTGCATGCCCAGCCACCGCATGCCTAAACAAATTTTGTTCGGCCGGATCGAGGGGCTAAATGGGCGCGGCACGGGCTAGAGAATAGATGCAGTGATGTGGTACAGGAGGACGTGGAGCTGAGTGGACTTGCCGATGACTGGTACCAGCGGTAGTTGGAGGCAGTCGCCGTCCAACAACAATGGAGGGCAGAGGAGCGACGCTCACAACAACGAGCGAGCGCCGGGTAGCTAAAGCACAGCAAGTTGGCACAGTAGGGGGCACAGGTGGTGCCTCAGCCAGTCATCTCATTCAGTTGACCCGTGCCATCTGGGTCTGCCCTGTGACCTGCCAGCGGGCGTTCACCGCCACAGCAGACTCTTGCGGCGTCGGAGCTGGCTCCTCTGGCCGCGACCGTTTTCCGCGCAGAATGAGCGGATCGGGCGGAGGCAGGCTTGGTTTGGACCTCTGCCGCTTCACCGCCACAGCAGACTCTTGCGGCGTTGGCTCCTCCGGCCGCGACCGTTTTCCGTGCGGGACGAGTGGCTTGTGAGCCTGTGGTCCCGCGCGTGGTTGCCACATGCCGTTTTTGCCAATGTCCATTCGCCATTTCGTCGAATGTATATTTGGCCGCAACGTGCCCTTGGACAATCCCTTGCCCAGAAGGAACAAAGACGCGAAAACCGCCGACATGAGGACGTCGTTCTCGTCCCACTCGACGATTGGGTCTTCGCCGCGTGAAACCACCACGATAGGAGGGGGAACGCGATCTCCGGCATTCTTGTCGTCGGGGTGAATGATGTAGTTCAGCGCCTGCAGCGCCAGGTTGACGCCGCCACTGAGGAGAGATTGTTTGGGCAAGACCGCTGCGTGAACAAGGTCACAGCCCGCGTTGCTGGCCGGCGACTCTGGCACGTCGTTGTTGACGTAGTCATCGTCCACGTGCGCATTCATTGCAGCGACGTCAACATCGTCATTGCAGATGGCATCGTTCTAGATGGCGGCACCCTCCTCGTCCAGGCGTCGGCGCATTTCGGAGGAATTATCGATGGTAATGCCGTCGAATCGCGGATGTTTGACCCCGGTCCAGAACTCGAGCCACTGGTACGCTCCGGTGACGTCGATGTTGTACATGCCGCGGAAACGAGCCTGCGCCTTCCGCCAGGCGTCGCGCGGCCCAAGAAAGGTCACCTGCGGGCGTTGCACCGGGGAAACCCGGGGCAGCACGTTGGCCACCTCGACAGGACCGTCTTGCATGAAACAAATGGCGTTCCCCGTTGAGTGGCTGGCCCTTATCAAGATGTCAATATTGAAGGCTCGGGCGGGTAAAATCGCGTTGAGCGTCGTGCTGTTCACTTTGGGCAGCGACCCCCGCCGACCATAGTCGTGCCCGTTGTAGAGGCTGAAGTCGTGATCGGCCGGATTTTTCGCACTGGTCGAGCACAGGACGACGTTGTTGATTTCGGGCACGAGATCCGGATTGAGATGGTACCGGACGTCGTTCACGCGCAGCACGGAGACGTGCCGTTCAACGAGATGCTCCGGCAGGGTGCACTGCTCGGCGACTTGCTCATTGGTGAGGCGGAACACAATGGGAAGCTGTTCGACGGGGCCGGCGTCGACGATGGTCTTATTGGCCTCAAAAAGAAACTCATTGCACGACGCGCACGCCGCGATGCACCCCGTGCCAGGGTCACGGGCAGCCGCACTGCGCTGACAGTGCACAGCGTCGTCGTGGCTTACCGCGACGCCAATGGCTCGCAGGATCCACTCGCAGACCGCGGGTCCGTTAGGCCCATGCAGGCTCTCAGCATTGAAAACAAAGGCGTCGGGATGGTTTGCGCACAGGTGGAAATACAGCAGCGCCAGACGCGGATCCTTTGCGAAATTTTGCGACTTCGCCAGGAACCTGACGGTCTCCTCACTAGGGTCCTGCTCAGCGAGAGCGGTCTCGGCCAGAAACGCCAGCATGGCGTCCTCAGTATCGACGCTGACGCGTCGCTTTTCGGCCTTCGCGACGCGCGCGCGCTCCAGTCGGGCAGCACGCTTTTCGGGTGTCTGGGGCACGGCACGTCGGGCAGCCAACGCAACGCACGTGCGCTCCAGTCAGGCAGCACGCTCTTCGGGCGTCTGGGGCGCGGCACGTCGGGCAGCCATCGAGACGCACGCGCGCTCCAGTCGGGCAGCACGCTCTTCGGGCGTCTGGGGCGCGGCACGTCGGGCAGCCAACGAGACACGCGCGCGCTCCAGTCGGGCAGCACGCTCTTCGGGCGTCTGGGGCGCGGCACGTCGGGCAGCCAACGAGACGCGCGCGCGCTCCAGTCGGGCAGCATGCTCTTCGGGCGTCTGGGGCGCGGCACGTCGGGCAGCCAACGAGACGCGCGCGCGCTCCAGTCGGGCAGCACGCTCTTCGGGCGTCTGGGGCGCGGCACGTCGGGCAGCCATCGAGACGCACGTGCGCTCCAGTCGGGCGGCACGCTCTTCGGGCGTCTGGGTCGCGGCACGTCGGGCAGCCTTCGAGACACGCGCGCGCTCCAGTCGGGCAGCACGCTCTTCGGGCATCTCGTCCTTTATTGTGCGCCCGCCGCCGTACTGTGGCCAGACGTCGCAGATGGTTGCGAACATCCCCACTTTCTCCACACCACCGATGGTTGCTCTGAACGTCGGCGATCGCGCCAGAAAACTTTTGCAGTCAAGCAAACTGCAATATGCTAAGACAGTCACAGTCACTGAACTGGCAAGAGTGCACGACAGACAGCCAAATAATCCCTGGTGGGCAGTGTGGAACCTGTTGTTCCTCCCTGTATAAGATTCAAATACTGTCAATAATAGCTGTATTATAATAAAATACTGTCAATTATCCTTTTTCACACTCACGATGTATGTATCATGTCAGAATAATTTATAAATAAGAAATGCCAAACCTATTTTTTTTAAATTAAGAAATGGCAACCTCGCGTCTTACCCACAAATGTAGCAACTACCCAAAGCGTTGAGTAGGCACGTAAAATAAATTCATCAACTGAAATTGATTATGCTCCTGACAAATAAACAAGTCACGTGAGATTAGATTATTTACAATGCATGTACATTACATGCCAATGTTCATCATCATCAGCCATGCTCAATCTACTGCTGGGAGAAAAGGTTCCCCAATATTTTCCCCGATATTGTCACCATCCCTCATGATCTTGGGATCCACCCAGCTCATGCGCATGAGATGATCTCATTGCTTCATCTCTGTGGTGGTTATTTTCTCACACGTGTTTTCTCCATCGGTTGACATTCCATCCCAAGTTCTGTCCACTTGCAATTATCCCTTTTAGTCACGATGTGTCTTGGCCAAGCCTAATTAAAACTCTACTTGCATTTTTGCAATGTTGCATTGAGGAGAAAGTAAAGTAACCAAAAATAACTGTATGAATTAAAATAGAGATGGTCAAAATGAAAATAATAATAATGAAATAATGACTATAAATCTATCACAATTAATTGAAAAACTGGAAAGTGTGCTGGGAGTGGGGGGGACTCCAGTTGAATCGTAAACATGGCCACAGGCAGCCATTTCCACCATGCACACATGTCCAGTTAGGGATGTTCATTGAATTTTTAAGGGTGTTGCGATAATTGCATGCACAAAAGCCTATTAAAAAAAGCATTACCAATCTTCAGCACACCCACAATGACCGGAGTGAAATATGGTCAAAACAAGCTCAATGACTGACATGGCGTGGTTAGGCCTTCATCTAGCAGTGGCTTGACCAAGTGGTGTACGTATATTATATTGTTTATATTGTATCTATAATGATCAGAACAATGACATTGCAACATGCGTCTGTAAAAATGCGTGCCATGCGCCAAGCAGCTTGATCAAGTACTCAAAAAGTAGATTATAGATTCCATGACTTAGGAATCAATACAATATTCCATAAGCAAACGGTACAAATCGATAATAAAAGTGCAGGAGATACAAAACACTGAGTACGCTTCGCCAGTACTCTAACTTACAATACGATATTATATGTGCATAGGCAGCTTATTCTGCGTCAAGAGATACGAGAAAAAAGCTTATCAATATACTCATGGTGTTTTTAGTGATAAAGCAAATATCTGTGGAGTCACGTACCGCCTTGAAGACTCTTAATAGAAGACTCTTAATATTTACGTTGAAGCCTATTCGCCATTGTTTGAAGCACCATCGGTGGGGGAGGGAGAGAGCACAGAGGTGGTGGGGTGAGAAAGGACTGGCACCAAGATGGCCTCGAGTGGCATGGGAGAGTTAACGCAGCGAATAAGATGCACGACAGACAGACAAATAATCCCTGGTGGGCAGTGTGGAACCTGTTGTTCCTACCTGTATGTAGAAAAAATAACTTGACTTTAGGTAGCCAGGCAGACAGCCCCCTTAACTATCGCCCCCCCCTCCCTTAGGCCCCTCCCCTGAACCTCCTCCCTTAGGCCCCTCCCCTGACCCTCCTCCCTTAGGCACCTCCCCTCTCCGTACCCGGAAGTAGGTCTCCACAAATCAAAGAGCTGTTTATATTATATATTTATTTATGCACGACAAACAAACAGACAGTCAGACAGACAGACAGACAATAAATCCCTGGTGGGCAGTGTGGAACGTTGTTCCTACCTGTATAATTTTGTTACATCTTACAGCTGGAATTGATCAATTACATGGAGAACCACATTACAGCCAGGTGATGGTTTATACAGGTAGGAACAATGTTCCACACTGCCCACCAGGGATTTATTGTCTGTCTGACTGTCTGTTTGTTTGTCGTGCATAAATAAATATATAATATAAACAGCTCTTTGATTTGTGGAGACCTACTTCCGGGTACGGAGAGGGGAGGTGCCTAAGGGAGGAGGGTCAGGGGAGGGGCCTAAGGGAGGAGGTTCAGGGGAGGGGCCTAAGGGAGGGGGGGGCGATAGTTAAGGGGGCTGTCTGCCTGGCTACCTAAAGTCAAGTTATTTTTTCTACATACAGGTAGGAACAACAGGTTCCACACTGCCCACCAGGGATTATTTGTCTGTCTGTCGTGCATCTTATTCGCTGCGTTAACTCTCCCATGCCACTCGAGGCCATCTTGGTGCCAGTCCTTTCCCACCCCACCACCTCTGTGCTCTCTCCCTCCCCTACCGATGGTGCTTCAAACAATGGCTAATAGGCTTCAACATAAATATTAAGAATCTTCTATTAAGAGTATTCAAG
Organism: Lethenteron reissneri; assembly: GCF_015708825.2. Classification (NCBI taxonomy): domain Eukaryota; kingdom Metazoa; phylum Chordata; class Hyperoartia; order Petromyzontiformes; family Petromyzontidae; genus Lethenteron; species Lethenteron reissneri. The sequence goes on along the minus strand of NC_083781.1, from coordinate 513,571 downwards.
GCGGTACGTGACTCCACAGATATTTGCTTTATCACTAAAAACACCATGAGTATATTGATAAGCTTTTTTCTCGTATCTCTTGACGCAGAATAAGCTGCCTATGCACATATAATATCGTATTGTAAGTTAGAGTACTGGCGAAGCGTACTCAGTGTTTTGTATCTCCTGCACTTTTATTATCGATTTGTACCGTTTGCTTATGGAATATTGTATTGATTCCTAAGTCATGGAATCTATAATCTTCTACTTTTTGAGTACTTGATCAAACTGCTTGGCGCATGGCACGCATTTTTACAGACGCATGTTGCAATGTCATTGTTCTGATCATTATAGATACAATATAAACAATATAATAAACGTACACCACTTGGTCCAGCCACTGCGAGATGAAGGCCTAACCACGCCATGTCAGTCATTGAGCTTGTTTTGACCATATTTCACTCATTGTGGGTGTGCTGAAGATTGGTAATGCTTTTTTAATAGGCTTTTGTGCATGCAATTATCGCAACACCCTTAAAAATTCAATGAACATCCCTAACTGGACATGTGTGCATGGTGGCATTGGCTGCCTGTGGCCATGTTTACGATTCAACTGGAGTCCCCCCCCCACTCCCAGCACACTTTCCAGTTTTTCAATTAATTGTGATAGATTTACAGTCATTATTTCATTATTTTTTTCCCATTTTGACCATCTCTATTTTAATTCATACAGTTATTTTTTGGTTACTTTACTTTCTCCTCAATTCAACATTGCAAAAATGCAAGTAGAGTTTTAATTAGGCTTGCCCAAGACACATCGTGACTAAAAGGGATAATAGCAAGTGGACAGAACTTGGGATGGAATGTCAACCGATGGAGAAAACACGTGTGAAAAAATAACCACCACAGAGATGAAGCAATGAGATCATTTCATGCGCATGAGCTGGGTGGATCACACGATCATGAGGGATGGTGACAATATCGGGGAAAATATTGGGGAACCTTTTCTCCCAGCAGTAGATTGAGCATGGCTGATGATGATGAACATTGGCATGTAATGTACATGCATTGTAAATAATCTAATCTCACGTGACTTGTTTATTTGTCAGGAGCATAATCAATTTCAGTTGATGAATTTATTTTACGTGCCTACTCAACGCTTTGGGTAGTTGCTACATTTGTGGGTAAGACACGAGGTTGCCATTTCTTAATTTGAAAAAAATAGGTTTGGCATTTCTTATTTATTAATAATTCTGACATGATACATACATCGTGAGTGTGAAAATGGATAATTGACAGTATTTTATTATAATACAGCTATTATTGACAGTATTTGAATCTTATACAGGGAGGAACAACAGGTTCCACACTGCCCACCAGGGATTATTTGGCTGTCTGTCGTGCATATTTGTCTGTCGTGCACTCTGCGCAGTTCAGTGACTGTGAATGTCTTGGCATATTGCAGTTTGCTTGACTGCAAAAGTTTTCTGGCGCGATCGCCGACGTTGAGTGCAACCATCGGTGGTGTGGAGAAAGTAGGGATGTTCACAACCATCGGCGACGTCTGGCTACAGTACGGCGGCGGGCGCACAATAAAGGACGAGATGCCCGAAGAGCGTGCTGCCCGACTGGAGCGCGCGCGTGTCTCGTTGGCTGCCCGACGTGCCGCGCCCCAGACACCCGAAGAGCGTGCTGCCCGACTGGAGCGCGCGTGCGTCTCGATGGCTGCCCGACGTGCCGCGCCCCAGATGCCCGAAGAGCGTGCTGCCCGACTGGAGCACGCGCGCGTCACGAAGGCCGAGAAGCGACACGTCAGCGTCGATACTGAGGACGCCATGCTCGCGTCTCTGGCCGAGACCGCTCTCGCTGAGCAGGACCCTAGTGAGGAGACCGTCAGGTTCCTGGCGAAGTCGCAAAATTTCGCGAAGGATCCGCGTCTGGCGCTGCCGTATTTCCACCTGTGCGCAAACCAACCCGACGCCTTTGTCTTCAATGATGAGAGCCTGCATGGGCCTAATGGACCCGCGGTCTGCGAGCGGATCCTACGAGCCATTGGCAGCACGGTAGACCACGACGACACCGTGCACTGTCAGCGCAGTGCGGCTGCCCATGACCCCGGCACGGGGCGCATCGCGGCGTGCGCGTCATGCAATGAGTTTCTCTTTGAGGCCAATAAGACCATCGTCGACGCCGGCCCCGTCGAACAGCTTCCCATTGTGTTCCGCCTCACCAATGAGCAAGTCGCCGATCAGTGCACCCTGCCGGAGCATCTCGTTGAATGGCACGTCTCCGTACTGCGCGTGAACGACGTCCGGTACCATCTCAATCCGGATCTCGTGCCCGACATCAACAACTCGCGGCTAGCCATGGACCAGCGCCGTCGGTGCCGGTGTACGCCCCGCCCGACAACTACGATTTGCTGCACGGCGAGGGGGCCGCTGATGACGTCCGACTGTCGCTGAGCGACATGCGCAAACAGATCCATGCCCTCGAACCGCACCAAACCGATCACGGCGACGTTGGTGCCGCCAGTGGCCGTGGAAGAAATGGCGGCCCTGTAGATCCGATGTTCCATGACGAGGCCATGGTCAAAATCGGGCCGTGCTTTCTGACCGATGGCCAGTACTGTGTCGCATCGGAAATCGTCGACGTGCCCAAACAGCAGTTGCTCATGATGCACGGCGGTGGTGGCGTCAGGAAGAGCGTCTGCATCCACAAAACCGCCGATGAAATCGCCTCACGCGGCGGCACAACGGCCTGCTGCTGCTATACCGGCGTCGGCGCCTGCCCGCTGCCCCAGGGGCAGACTTTTGCTGCCATGTGGAACTCGTTCGTCAAGGACCTGAACGCCGGCCAGCTGGTGGACTTGATTTTCAACGTCATCGGCGGCGACAGTTTGCGCCTCGTCGTCATCAACGAGGTCAGCATGCTGCCGGCTGCCTTCCTCGTGCTGTTGGACCAGTGCCTGCGCTCAATGTACAATCCGCGCGTGGTTTTCGGGGGCATCTCCATCCTCCTGGTGGGCGACTTCATACAGCTGCCGGTTACATGCGGCCGCGATTTATATCGCGTCATGTACGGCGCCGTGTCGTCGGAAGACCTGATGGCGCGCTCCCTATTCGAGCGATTCCATGTTTTCGAGATGACTGAGCAGCTCCGGGCCGCTGGCTGTCCGGATCATTGCCGGCGCCTCCAGGGGATGCGGGCGCTACCGCGGTGCTACCCGACGGGGACCCGCTGGACGGATGCCGACTGCGCCTTCCGCCCCATCACCGACGACATAATCGATGGCCTGACGGCATCGATTACCAAGATCGAGATCGCCGCAGATCCGGCCTGGCTCACGGAATCCACGTGCCTGACGACAAGCAATCGCGATCGGGCCGTCATCAATGCTGCACGTGCTGTACACGTCGCCGTCGCCACGGGTCGACACGTTTTGCGGTGGCGTCGGCGCCTGAAGCGCGACGTTCCTGTCTCGCTGCAGTCACTGCTCTACCAGGAGAAAGACAATCCCGAGCTGTTCGGGTACTTCGTCACTGGCTGCCCTGCCCAGATCCTCGACAATGGTAACGGCAACGTCGTCTACAATGTCGCGAATGGCATGCCCTGCACGCTGGTATCCGTCGCGTGGGACAATGCGGACGAACGCCGCACAACCATCGCCACCATACGTGCTCAAAGCGACAGCGGCGACGATGGCGTCCGCCGTGTCATTAACGTGCCGATGCCGCCTGACCATATCATCGTCTCCGTGCATGGGGTCGATGTGGCCGCATAGCCGCGTCATCTCAACGTCGCCCCGCGCGATGCTGACGGTGGTGTCGATGCCGTCCACATCCCGATCGGACTGATCAAACGCAAGCCGAAGACGATCCGGATCGGCAAGGTCACGGTCGCCTACGAGATGCACGCAGTCGACCTGTCGTTCGCAATCACCACATGGAAATGCCAGGGCGCGACGTTCGCGTACATCATCGCCCTGCTGGAGCCAAGTCGCGCCAGCCCCAATCTGTCATTCGAGTTGCCGTACGTGATGTTCAGGCGCGTACGGCAGGCGTGTCGATTCCGTTGTTTTCCTTTGACGCTCTCGTTCCGGAAGGCGCACCTCAAGACGTTGCGGCCAAATATACATTCGACGAAATGGCGAATGGACATTGCCAAAAACGGCATGTGGCAACCACGTGTGGGACCACAGGCTCGCAAGCCACTCGTCCCGCGTGGGAAACGGTCGCGGCCGGAGGAGCCAACGCCGCAAGAGTCTGCTGTGGCGGTGAAGCGGCGACTAAGCCCGCCTTCGCCCGGCGTCACTCCACGTTGTCCGCCCCCTGTCTCGGTCGAACACGTTGTCTTCGTTCCGGGGTACGGAAGGCTGTTTCCAAACGACTTCCGCTGCTTACAACCTGGCCAGTGGTTGAACGACACCATCATCAACCTGTTCGGGCAATTCTACTGCCTGCCGCGAGCGGCATACGTCCTCCTGTTCAACACGGTCCTGTACACAAAGTTCTTGGTGGGCCATCTCGACGACTTGAATTGCGTCTTCGATGGCGTGTCTTCCAGGCCGGTGTGGATCATACCGATCCACGACCAGTCGCACTGGCAGATCTTGGTCATCGTCAATGCCACGTGCCCACCAAGGTCGACTGCCATGCTGTTAGACTCAATGGCAGCGTGCGGGCAGTCGCGCAACGCCAAAAACATCGCGGCCTTCGCCAGCATGGTGGTGGACCGGGTCGTGCGCGCCAAATCGGTGAGCACCCGGTGGCGATCACCACCGTGGCAATCACCACGGTGCTTGTGCCGCAGCAACCGAACGGCTACGACTGCGGCGTCTACGCCCTGCTCAACATCATGCACCTGGTGCGCCATTACAACAGCATCGTGGCCGTTCAAGGACCAGGTCAGGTGGATTGGCACGCGTGGTACACGCAGGAGGCGGCGTCACAGCACAGGCGCGACCTGCTGCAGCAGCCGCATGAACTTAAAGACCTACAGCAATAAATCAACAATCATCATCTGATGCAATAGTAACAGATACAACTTCCAACACGACTACGGTATCCAACACGGATCGCACGAATGCGCTGTCCAACCAAGTTCCTACCTGCCCACTCCAAAGGAACGTGTTTTTGTGCAGTCAATGACGAACAGGCTGAGACCATTAACTCGCTAGACTTGAAAATCCGCTTCGATGACAGGCGGCTGCCTGGATTCAAACCGAGGTACTCCATGGTGCCAGTTCAGTGCTATGACCTCGAGATCACTAGGCTGCCTCTAAACACGCGTCCCCCCCCCCCCCCCACACGTTATATACATTAGCAGCAACCTGTTTAGTGATCATGCAGCATTCTTTGAATACTTTCCCAAATCTAATGGGATTGTGCAGCAGTGGCACAGTCCTGCAATTGCTTTCTCTTTAATCCACCACACACATCTTGCCGCACGATTGTGGCGCACCCATTTTCACTGCTTGGTGGACAGCGGCAGGGGGATTTAAGATACTCAATAATTAGTTTCAACTGCTGTGCCAGATGGTGGAGCAGTGGGGCATTGGAGCAGAAGGGCAGTGAAGCAGAGGGGCCATGGGGCAATGGGACAGTGGAGCAATGGGGCAGTGGAGCAGTGGAACAGTGGATTCATGGGGCAGAGGAGAGGCGGATTTGTCGTTAAGAAGGCAAATCACCTGAATGTGTTCCCATCACCGCTTGTATGTGTTCTGAAGAAGGACCATTTCCCAAAACGTCTCATTATATATGTGTCCTTGTACCGCCGCACACACAGCCGGGACACTGCACACACAAGCCAAGGCCCATTTAACCAACCCAGGAAGCACTCACAAGCAATGCAACGTTATGCTTGTCCTCAAAGGTTGATTTCACAAAGTTTATGGTAACAACAATAGAATTTATCCTAATTCTTAACAGGGTGGCCTTGAAACTTGGCACGTGCAGGTTTTGTTCATTGTCTGCACCTGACCCCTCCAGCTCTCTCACCCTGGATCAACTGCCCCTTCCATGTCCTGGAAACCATGGCAAGGTCATCCCATGAGGACTGCCTGGATGAAAACCAGCATGGAAGGGGCCCAGTGTGGGGTTGGCTATGCTATTGGGATAGTCCCGTGTGTGTGTGTGTGTGAGAGAGGTGTCCTGGTAGCAGTCATTCTCCCCTGTAGTCCTGGCATCTGCTGCTCAGCTTCATTCCCCAGCTGTGGTCCCAGTGGCACCCTCTCTCTGGGGAACCGTGTGGTGTGTGTGTGGCGTGTATCAAGGGGTGGGTAGGTAGTGTGGTGATAGCGGTCATGGTTGGCACCAATCCACGACTACCCCTACTGGGCGGTGGACCTTCCGCCACAAAGCAGTACGCGGCGGTTGAGTGAGGTGATTGCTCTCACCATGTGAACGAAGCCTCCTCGATTCCTCTTCTTTTCGTGCATCACCACCTCCTGCACCTCCTCCATCTTCTCCTCCTCTGTCTCATCCTCTTCCATCTCCTTCTCTTCATCCTCCACCACCATCTTCTCCTCTACCTTCTCTTCCTGCTCCACATTTGTCTTCTTCTCCATCTTCTCCCCCTTCCCGACCACCATATCTTCCTTCATCATCTCCTCACCAATCCTGCAGCACCATCTCCTCCACCACCGTCTTCTCTTCCTCCTCCACCACCATTGTTTCCCCTTTGTCCATCTCCTCCATCTCCCCCACCACGACCATCTGTTCATCTTGTGTTTTGTCCTGGTCCTCCACCTCTATATTGTCTTTATCCTCTCCCTTCGTGTTCTCCATTGTCTCCATCACAATCTCGTCCTCCTTTGTCTTCTCTTCCTCCGATTTCTCTGCATCTACCTCCTCCTCCATCATCTCTTCCTTCACCTCCTCCTTTACCTCTTCCTTTGTCTCCACCATAACCTCTGTCTTTGCTTCAAAGGCCTGGATGAGTGAGGAGGAGGGCTGCGCTGGTTCAAATCTGTGAAGAGACAAAACACGGCACCGTTCCAACTTCCTGCTATGGCAGACATCGCCATCTCTCCATCGTGTGTGGAATGTGTGGCAGATTAATCTGAGCTTAATATAAACAGCAATAACAACATGACCAGTGAGTGCTTGGTATTGGCGCTGTAATTCTCATAGCTCAAGGCTATCCTTGAGATAGGTGCAGCTGTGTTTCACACAGACTGCTATAGTTTCAAAGGACTGGGTGGAGTTGCTGTATAAATTTAGCTGAATCATTTTTCGTGAAATTATTGTTTATATGAATATTCTAATTATTCCCTTGAACATAATGGCCTACACATTTAAAATAATATCGGTGGAGATTTTGAAAGTCAGCTGTGATGGAATGGATGTGTATCTTTATGGTTAATGTGGTGGCAGTAATAGTGTAGTAAGTATGTAGGAGGCTTGACGACAGGATCGGAGGCACACTTGTTTATTACACCAACACAGTAATTACGGGTCACTTGGCTACAGGGATGCACAACAGCTAACCCCGCTAACCTATGCCAATTCCTCCACTACGGGGCTAGGGGAGGCTATCTGTCCCAGCCTGGTTAAGCTGGGATCCCGGCACCCTGAGTCTCCAGACCAGCTTAGTCTGGGCTCTCGGGGCCACGCCACCGGCTTGCCCTGGTCGGCCCTTATAAGGACAGCGAGCCAGGGGAGCTCTGGGGCCTATTCTAGCAGGTCTTCCTTCTTCTCTGGTTAAAGCTGAGCCCCGACCTCGAGCCCTCGAGCTCATCACCTTTTATAGGACTCGCCCCCGAGGGGGGGCCCGTGGGGGATGCACATGCGGACGTCGGTGCGAGCGCCACCCTTGTGTACGGCCGTAACCCCGCCCCTTGTGTTTGTTGGCCATCCGTGGCCATGTACAATTACACCTCAACATCCGTAGCCATGCGTAATTACACCTCTACATCACCCCCCCCTGTACAGCTCGCAGCCGTCCCCGGCTGCAAAAAAAAATCAGAATAAAGGTGCATCCCTCCCGAAAACCGTGTGTGTGCCTCGCGTAATTTTTAACAAGAACAAAGAGAACCATAACAAGAACAACAACAGGAAGAGAGAGAGAGAGAGAGAGAAAAAAAATAACCCGACGCACCCCCCCGAATAAACACCCCAAAACCAACATATATACACACACTCCGGACGCCACCCCTCACACTGTCCGCAAGGCCCCCCAACGGCCGACCTCACAATAGTCTGCGCGTTTTGGCGCGCGTTCTCGTGGCGGGCCCGTCACAAGGGCCCGTCCCGGCACGCTCAGTGGCGGTTGTTGATGATCCGGGTGCAAGAGAGTCGGGCGTCGCTGCCGAGTGACCCCCGACCCCTCCAGGAGGGGTTGGCGGGCATGGACCCGTCACTCCTGTTGCACCTGGGGATGGAACAGTTGATGTCAGGTTAGGCGAGCGCAGCGACGTCGGGGAGTCGGCGGAACCCTCACACGTTTGGCCATGCGTGTGTGTGTGTGAACCACGGGGCGGCGCGATGAACGGTTTCAACCTTGAGGGGTGCACATACCACCGACGCCTCCCCCATTTGACGCGAACACATTGCGGCCGCAAGACCTGTACGACCTCCACTGGCCCCCGCCACGGCCGTACCAATTTTGACGAGGTTGCCAGCGGCACCTGGGGACAGTGCAACCATGCCCTGTCCCCTGGTTTCCATTTGACCACATGTACCCGCCCCAACCGAAGCCTCTCGTTCGCCCTCTGGCGGAGTTCAGAATTTTGCACGGCCGCTTCCCGCGCCTCAGACAATTTGCTGATGTTAAATTTAACGTGTTCGGACAAGTTAGACTTCGCCTGGGGCGCCGAGAGCTTCAGCTGGGTCGTCACAGGGGGGTTAGCCTCGCGCCCATACATTAAAAAGAAAGGGGAAAATCCGGTGGCCGCATGGGGAGCCATCCTGTAGGCCTGCAACACACCGGCTATACGAAGGTCCCAATCTGTCTGGGATACTGACACCTGCTGGGACAGCATAGACGTGATGGTCCGATGCAGCCGTTCCACCATCCCGTCAGTTTGTGGGTGATACGGAGAGGTCCGAACCTTCTCCGTACCCAAGAGGTCGCACACCTCGCGGAGGAGTTTTCCCGAAAAATTCTTACCCTGGTCAGTAAGCAGCCGTTCCGGAGCACCCTTGTCGAGGACATAGCCCTGGACAAAGGCCTCCGCGATGGCTGCTGCCGACTGGTTGGCCAGGGGCCAGGCCATAGGCCATCTCGTGAAGTATTCGACCCCTGTCAATAAATACCTATTCCCCCTGGGTGTAGCGGGAAATGGGCCGAGTATGTCTAGAGCAACGAGCTCGTTAACCCGGGAAACCTTTATGGACTGCAGCGGAGGGTTGGACCCCCTAGCAGGTGGCTTCCGCTGCGCGCATTGCGTGCACGACCCGAGGAGATCCCCCACGTCCTTTGCCATGCCCGGCCAAAAGAAATCGAGCTGGAGCGTGGCAAAGGTCTTGTGAACCCCCAAGTGCAGAAGCCGCTCATGAACAGCCCATACCACCTTACCCCTTAATGCTGCAGGCACCACGAGCCGCTGGCGGCGGGTTTTTCCGTCCCAGTGCATTAAAAGACCCTGGAACAACCCCCACGAGTCAACGTTCGCCACCCCCTGACCAACCCCCCCGGCGCGACGGCGCAGAGCGAGGAGGGAGGTGTCCTCCATTTGGAGGCGTCCCCATTCCGCGACCGACAACCCCAGCAACGAATCCCTCCCTTCTTGCTCGATAGGACCCGAAGCCAAAGGCGCATCGGCGGCGGCCACGAGGACCGAATCGGTGGTGACGTTCGGGGGCCTACAACGCCCAGAACCCAAGAGGCAAGCGCACTCCGAAGTGGGTGGCAACCGCGACAGGGCGTCAGCGTTCGTGTGGCGGACGCCCTTACGATATGTGGTGACAAAGTCATAGTCTTGGAGAATCTCCAACCATCGAGACAACTGGCCCGATGGTTGTTGAACCCGCAGGGCGTACTGTAGGGCCGCATGATCCGTACGGACGGTGAAACGCCGACCGTACAGATACGGGCGGTACTGCTGAATGAAATAAACAATTGCCAATAATTCCCGACGGGTAACGCAGTACCATTGTTCGGCTGGAGACAGTACCCGACTACCGTAAGCCACCACATGCTCTACGCCCCCAATGAGCTGGGACAGCACGCCCCCGATGTCCGTGTTACTTGCATCTGTATCGAGCAAGAAGGGTTGTGAGAAATCGGGGTAATTCAACGGCGGAGCCCCCACCAGGGCATTCCGGAGGGCGCGAAAAGCAGCTTCCTCCTCCGGCCCCCAATGAAACCTGACTCCCTTGGACGTCAAGGCATGCAATGGTTTCGCGATCGTAGCGAAGTCAGCCACAAACCGTCGATAATACGACGCGAACCCAATGAAACTCCTGACCTCTCCCACCGAGGTGGGAGTCGGCCAGGAGCTGACGCATTCCGTTTTGGCGGGATCAGTGGATATCCCCGAGCGCCCAACAATGTGACCCAAATACCGCACCGATTCGCGGAGTAAATGGCACTTCTGCGGTTTAAATTTTAAATTGGCAGCCCGCATTTTGAGAAAAACAGCACGCAACCTCTGGAGGTGTTCCTCGAAGGATTTGCTAAAGACGATGACATCGTCCAAGTAAATTAAACACGAATCCCATTGCAGGCCTGCCAAGACCAGTTCCATTAACCGCTGAAAAGTTGCCGGCACAGAATGTAAACCCATCGGCAACCGGTTAAATTGGAAGAGACCTTGCGGTGTACGAAAAGCAGTCTTAGGTTTTGATTCGTCATCCAGAGGAAGCTGCCAGAATCCAGATAGTAAATCGAGGGTGGAAAAGAATCGCGGCCCCGCCAAGGCATCGAGCGACTCATCCATTCGAGGAAGCGGGTACGCATCTGCCACAGAAATTTTGTTCAAACGCCGAAAGTCGACACAAAACCGCAGTGAGCCGTCGTGTTTTTTCACCAAAACGATCGGCGCGCCTCACGGGCTGTTGGAAGGGGAAATGATATTGGCGGCTAGCATGTCATCAACAGCCGATTTGACATGATCCTTTTCGGCGGGACTCAACCGAAAGGGATTTTGGCGGATTGGCGCGCTGTCACCCGTGTCAATATGGTGTCGCAGCAATTTAGTACAACCAATATCAAATTTGTGTTGACTAAAAACGTCAGCAAATTCGCTCAGGAGAACTCGCAGCTGCGCGCGCTGCGAGTCGGACAGGTCCACTGATCCCACGCAAAGCGCATCCAGCCATCCGTCATCACAGTCCGAATGCGGTCGCGACGGAGGATCGGTGGTTACCTGACCCACGAGTGGTTCCTCATAGGGTACCGGCGTTGCGTGTGCAAGCACGGTCCCTTGAGGAACCACGGCCGTTCGCGATCCTACATTAAGGACTGCAATGAAGGGGTCCCCATCCCCTCTCACCATGGTCTGAGCCGCTAGCAAATCGGGTCCATTGACCCCGGCTCGAGATGGTCCCAACAAGACCCCCCGATCCGCAACCCCTTCAGCAAACGGCCGACGCAACCTAAGAGAGACGAGCATCTGAGCCCCCGGAGGTACGCGCACAGTTTTTGTCACGAGCGCCTGCACGGTGGCAAACGCCCGACGCTCCGTGGTGGGGGAAGACAAAAATGTAACACGTCGGCCCGATGGGAGCTCGATGCACCCCTGGTCAATCAGGATACGGATGGGCATTTTGGCCAAGAAATCCGTCCCCAACAGGCACGGAACCGCGAGTGAGGAGGAAACCAAAACAGGCCCGGATAATTTAATGTCTCCAATGCAAATAGTGGCGCGGATTTGCCCAATAATGCCCAGCGAGCCCCCGTTAGCAGCATAGCATGGCACGTCAACAGGGAGCAAGGGACGACTTTGAACGGGAAGGATGTTATAAATCAAATCAGATATAATGGTCGCCGATGCCCCTGTGTCAATTAAAATCCGCACCTCTACCCCATCAATATGACCAACCACAACCGATGATCCCGCCGACGCAGCAACGACACGATGGGCGAGCTCCGACCACTGACCCGGTTGGAGCGCTCGCCGCATTACAGAACAATCGCGCGCGACGGACGGTGATTTTCGAGCCCTGTTTAGTTGAGCGCGCGAGTGTGTGTCGGATGTGTGCATGGGCCAAACGTGTGAGGTGCCACGACTCGCCGTATTTCTCTACTGGAGCTTGGGAGGAGACGGCGTGGCGTCCTGACGAGGTGTCGCCCCGCGCTGACGGGGAGCCCGGCATCCTGACGCGACGTGGCCTTGTAGGCCACAGTTGTAGCAGCGTGTGAGCGCCCCAGATGTCCTGGGCTGCTCCTGGCGGCTCGGTCCATTCCGAGCCTGTGGTGCCGCCGATCTCCATTCCCCTCGCCGCTCCACCCCGCAGACCTCCTCCGATGGGAGGGCGGTGGTTGCCATGGCATGGCCGGCCGCCCCCTTGGCCGCCTTTCGACGTAGGGACCGCAGGCCCCCGTGGATGTGGCGCGCGACCAGCAGGGACGACATTTCTGCGTCGTCTTGAGCCAGGACGTTGACGTCCAGCTCATCAGCGAGTATCAGCAGCTTCTCAGCCACCATGGCATCCACTCCTTCCTCGTCCATTCGTGGAAAAGCAGCCTTCGCTAGGGCCAGGAGAGCCGTCCGGAAGGCCAGGGGCGATTCGTTGGCGCCCCGATGCCGATCGTGGAACAGCTGCCTGCAGTCCGAAGGCGGCCCATAGACGGCTGACAGCAGCTGCAGCGCCAGGTGCAGAGTGGCGCGCTTTTCCTTAGGCGCCGAGGTGAGGGTAGCCAGGGCGTCGTTGTCCAGCATCGCCGGCAGCGCGCGTAGAGCCTCGGCGTCCGACTAGTTCGCCATCTCTTGATGAGCGATGAACCGCCTCTTGAAGCCGCCCCAGTCTCCGTCCGCGCCCACGAATTCTTTTAGAGGCGGCAGACGCTGCTGTAACGCGACGTCCGTGGCTGCAGATCGCTCTCCGTCGCTCCCAGCAGATGATACAGTGTGGGCGGGCTGCAAGCATGGCATCGCCGGTCGCTCTGATGTTGACGCGCTGTCCGGTGTTGATGATGTCACGCCTTGTGCTTGGCGCTCAGCAGTCACCTGACGCGGGCCGGCCCCGCCCTCTGCTCGCACTGTAGTGATGGCGGGAAATTTAACCGCGAGCCGCGTCGGGGTGGCGGGAAACGTCGCTGCGCGTCGGCTGCTGTCGTCGACCCGCGCTGCCCCTCCAGCCCCCAGCCGCGTGATCTCCTCCAATGCGGCGGCCGCGGCGTAGAGCAGTTCCGCCAGGCGGGAGTGAGCCAGCCGGAGTCCTTCGGCCGACGCATCCCCCCCCCTCTTGTCGTAGCGGCGCGGGCGTACTCGGCCCCGGCTGCTCCGATCCGACCCCGGCCATCTCTGGTGGTGATTCGGCCGCGGCGTCTTCCATCTCCGACCCCCTGGTACGTGTCGTCCCTCGTGTGTCCATCGTTGAACGTTTTACTTCTGACACCAGATGTAGTAAGTATGTAGGAGGCTTGACGACAGGATCGGAGGCACACTTGTTTATTACACCAACACAGTAATTACGGGTCACTTGGCTACAGGGATGCACAACAGCTAACCCCGCTAACCTATGCCAATTCCTCCACTACGGGGCTAGGGGAGGCTATCTGTCCCAGCCTGGTTAAGCTGGGATCCCGGCACCCTGAGTCTCCAGACCAGCTTAGTCTGGGCTCTCGGGGCCACGCCACCGGCTTGCCCTGGTCGGCCCTTATAAGGACAGCGAGCCAGGGGAGCTCTGGGGCCTATTCTAGCAGGTCTTCCTTCTTCTCTGGTTAAAGCTGAGCCCCGACCTCGAGCCCTCGAGCTCATCACCTTTTATAGGACTCGCCCCCGAGGGGGGGCCCGTGGGGGATGCACATGCGGACGTCGGTGCGAGCGCCACCCTTGTGTACGGCCGTAACCCCGCCCCTTGTGTTTGTTGGCCATCCGTGGCCATGTACAATTACACCTCAACATCCGTAGCCATGCGCAATTACACCTCTACAATAGCAAGGGCAAGAAGCAATATCTGAACTGTAAGTGGTGAACGTTGAGTGTGCTACCTTTTGGCCGCGTAAACCCATCCACGATTTCGGAAAGATATGACAGCGATTTGTGGTCGAAAGAGTCGCCTCCCTTAACATCGAAGGCATCTCAGAGTGCATTGCACGCGATGAGCCACTCACATATCGCATCTCTTGTCTCAATGCATTTGAAATTGGACACCCCTCCCAGTGATAGCTGTCTCTGTGCATTACAAGGCAACTTGGAAGCTGGCCTGGAGTCAGGCCTTAGTCTGCCAAAATATCACGGTGGATGGAGGGTTACATGGTGAAGATATGGCCGCATCATTATGTGATCTAACCCAGACACTAATTATGGAAAATATATCTGTCCACAGTATAGCCGAATGTACGCGTTGGGCTTGCTGTGTCTGTGTATTTGTAAATGTGGCAGGGCTGGAGCATCTGTGCCTCACAGTAAGAGAGACCTGGGTTTGATTTACATGTTTGGCCATATTCTCTCTGTGGAGTGTGTTGCCCCCTATTCTGGAAGGGTGCTGCAGCTTTCTTCCTGTAACTGATCCACACAAGCAATGCAAATTGCCTAATTTTGATCAAAAACAGTAGCAACTTCATTCCCTACTGCGAGCAAACTTGGCAGGACCCTCTTGAAAAAAAGTCTTGAGACTTCATGAGGCTCGTCCTGAGAAAAACAAGCATAATAAATAAAGAAATAAACACACATAGGACACATGCAGAGTGGTTTACCGTGGATCAGCGGCCCCAGAGTTTGCATTCTCTTCTTGGAAGCCCTCTTCTCCAAAGCTCGGAGCAATCGGGCCCTTCACAAGAGTGGCGGCGGTGGTGGTGGGGCTGCTGGCGGTGCTGCTGGTGGTGCTGCTGGTGGTAGCTGTCCGGAGCCACTGTTGCTTCATCTTGGCGAGGCACTGCTCCTCCACAAGATGCTTTTCCTCTACAATGTGCTTTTCCTCCATGAAGCGCTCCTCCTCTTGAAGTTTCACCTCAACAAGGCGCGTCTTCTCCATGAGGCGCTTCTCCTCCTCGACCCGCTTCATGTTGGCAAAGCGCTTCACCTCGGTGAGGTAATTTACCCTGGTGAAACGCTTCTCCTCCTCCAGACGCTTCTCATTGAGACGCTTCACCTCACGAAGGCGTTTCTGCTCCATGAAGCTGGTCTCCTCAATGAGGCACTTTTCCATGAGGCGTTTCACATTATTGAGGAGATTGTCTCTGAGGCACTTCTGCTGTGTGAGGTTTTTCACCCTGGCGAGGCGCTTCACTTCAACGAGGCACTTTCCTTCAATGATGCACTCCACCTCCTTGAGACACTTCTCCTCCTGGAGACGCTTCACCTCTCCAAGGTACTTCACCTTGCAAAACGCTTCTCCCGATGCTTCTCCTCGAGCCACTTCACCTTGCGAAGACGCTTCTCATCCCTGAAGCACTTCACTTCAATGAGATGCTTTTCAATGAGGTGGTTCTTGAGTAGATTGTCTCTGAGGCACTTCTCCTCTGTGTGGCACTTCATCCTGGCAAGGCGCTGCACCTCAATGAGGCGCTCCTTTTCCATGGTGCATTTCTCCTTCACAAGGTGCTTCTCCTGGAGACGCTTCACCCCGCTGAAGTGCTTCCACTCCCCAATGCTCCTCTGTTCGAGCAAAGATAAACAAATAAACATTCAGACATGCACATGCAAGCAAAATTCATACCCACAGGCACCAAACACAAATGCATACTCACAAATCTATGTACGGATGCAAACATCTACATTTACTCATGCAAACTTGCTTAGCACATATATGAATATACACAATCACCTGATGTTAACACAACTCCTTATCCATCAATACTTTTATCACATTGTAAGTGCCCTAACCCCTAAATAACCCAAACCCTACAGAATCAAAATACATGTTACATGCTTATATACCCTCACAAACCCCATTCACGTACTTAAGGCTGTGATTGACTGTGAAGATTTCATGGCAATTGTTTGGCAACAATCATCACGGGCAATAGTTTCCACAATATTCCATTGTAAACATCTGGATGCCCATAATCTGGACAAATTTCACTGCTGCAACCACAGTGGGCAACTGGAATGGCAACTTGCAATCATCTCACAAACAAAATTCATGTTATTGCCTAATGTCATTGTGTCTTCATTGGTAATAAATGGCCACTTCAAGTGCCTTCCCATGTTTGATATGGCATAACGTGATGGTGGAGAGATGGGGTGATGGTGTTGGGGGATCGTGTTGTGATATGGAGAGGGGAAGTAGTGGAATGTTCTGAAGAGACGGTGTCTTGTAATGATATAGAGGCATGATGAGGCTCTATGATGGTGTTTTGAGTTGGTGGTAGTGTGGTGTGATGGGAAAGGTGATGTGGAGAGATAGTGTGGTGATGTGAGGTGTCGTGATAGTTTGGTGTGATGGTATGGAGATAATGTGGTGTGTTTGACCCCCATAGATCCCATACACACCTTTGGGGAGCAATTCTCATAACTTTGTCCTGGGAAAGGGTCCACTTTATCCATAATGTCTCCCCACGTGGTCGACTGGCGCCACGACTCCCAGGCTACAGAAAACAGAAAATGTATTCAAAGGACGAGTAATAAATTAAAGAACGAAGCACATGGAGTTTCACACAACTAATTCTGAGATCCCTGTAATTACCTCTTACCACACAACAGGAGCTGCTATTGAGAAATATTCATCACATTGCAGTATTTTTGTGAGCATGGTGCGACCATAAATTCTATAAACTTGAGATCCCAGTCTTGATTTTAAGCTTTCGTGACTGCAGGAACCCATACTCTTTGGTTCTTTCGTTAAAATCACGTAGTTAGAAATAAACTAAAATAAAACAAATCACGACGTTTCAATTGCAACACAAGCAATTATCATCAGGTAGGACGGAAGCTTGTGTTGCCTCCGAAACGTCGTGATTTTTATTTTATTTTACTTTTATTAATTTTAATGTTTTAGCTACGTGACTTTACCGAAAAAGCCTAAGAATAGGAAAACCACATCAAGAAAACAATGTTTTGCTTAAGTGGGAAAGAGAGCTGCCGTGGCAAGAGGTTATATAGGTAAGAAGGGGAAGGGGCAAGGGGAGAGAGAGAGAGAGAGGAGGGGGAGGGGAGCGCTGCGTGAGCGCTCGGAGAGGGGACGTGAAGCTGTGGGGGGGGGGGGGGAGTGGGCGGGGCTGGAAGTGGGAGGCTGAGAAAGCTGAGGATGCAGGGGGAAATTTACTTGGAAAAAATTAACCCGTAAAAACAAAGTTTTTCACTATAAATCCTTTATATGCGTGGCGGCTAGAGTCCTCTCGTCCTCTGGCTTGAGATGGCTGCCACCTATGGGTCAGATGATTGCCTGCCACCATTAAGCAATTGGTAATTAAATATTTAAAAAAAATTCCTAAAAAGTGTAAAGTTATGGAAAAAATTTTTCACGAAAATAAATTGTCACGCACAACGAGTCTGTGTGCAAAATGTCAGCTCGAGTGGATCACGGGAAGTGGGTTAAAAAACGACCGAAAGATTTGCACGGTCATAAGCGCACAAGCAAGCAAGCAAATGAATTTAATATAAAGGATTTAAAAAATTAACCCGTAAAAACAAAGTTTTTCACTAACAGGACCCTGCGGGGTGGGCTGGTAGGAACGAATAACCAAAGAATGTAAACATAATGTATTATTACACTTGTTTAGCCAGGAAAGCCCCACTGAGTCTAAAGGTTTTGTAGGGTCCTGCCAAGTGTTTGCAGTAAGGGGCGATGTTGCTACACCGAATCGGACGATACGAAGGGAGAGTGTGAGGCCTAGTTCCAGGCTTTAGGCCTAGCTGTAGGCGTTAGGCCGCTGTGAGTTAATTTGTAATTTAAATGTTTTAATTATTTATGTAAAAGCTTTAAATGTAAATGTTTCTATTTTAAAACATGAGGGAATGTAACCTTGTAAAACATTAACTCCCTTTCACACATGCGGGGGTACGATACGAAGGGAGAGGTCGAGGCCTAGTTCTAGGCTTTAGGCCTAGCTGTAGGCTTTAGGCCGCCGTGAGTTAATTTTAAAATTAAATGTTTTTATTATTTATGTAAAAGCTTTAAATTTAAATGTTTCTATTTTGAAGCATCAGGGAATCTAACATTGTTAAACATTAACTCCCTTGCACACACGCGGGGGTACGATACGAAGGGAGAGTGATAGGCGTAGTTCGAGGCTTTAGGCCTAGCTGTAGGCTTTAGGGCGCTGTGAGTAAAATTTGAATTTAAAAGTTTTAATTATAAAATGTGAATTTAAAAGTTTTAATTAAAAGCTATCTCAGGGAATTATAAGGGAATGTTACACTTGTTTAGCCAGGAAAGCCTCATTAATTTAAATGTTTTAATTAAAAGCTATCTGAGGGAATTATAAGGGAATGTTACACTTGTTTAGCCAGGAAAGCGTCACTGAGTCTAAAGGTTTTTGTAGGGTCATGCCAAGTGTTTCAGTAGGGGACGATGTTGCTACACGGTCGGACGGACGGTCGGATGGACGGACGGGCGGACGATATAATCTATTGTAGGCTGGTCCACTTCGTTCCTACCAGTATAAATCCTTTATATGCGTGGCGGCTAGAGTCCTCTCGTCCTCTGTCTTGAGATGACTTGCTATCTATCGGTCAGATAATTGCCTGCCACCATTAAGCAATTGGTAATTAAATATAATAATTTATTTTTTCATTAAAAGTGTAAAGTTACGTAAAAAAAATTCACGAAAATAAATTGTCACGCACAACGAGTCTGTGTGCAAAATGTCAGCTCGATTGGATCACGAGAAGTGGGTTAAAAAACGACCGAAAGATTTGCACGGTCATAAGCACGCAAGCAAGCAAGCAAGTGAACTTAATATAAAGGATTTAAAAATAGACTAGTACCCGGCAGATATGATAGACACAACCATAAAGCAGTTACGGTTTTACCTGGTTAATGACATCCTTCCAATGATTGCTCAATTTGTATCCATCTTCTCGGTTGAAGTTATGTCTGTTTATTTTTCTGGATTTATTTCTACCTACGTGACTTTAGCGAAAGAACCAAAGAGTATGGATTCCTGCAGTCACGAAAACTTCTAATGAAGATTGAACCACCTCTACGGGGAGGGTTTTCACACATCTGTTAGAGCTTTTAACAGACTACGAGACAAGAAGGCTCACATGATCGAGTCTCTCACCTTTCTGAAGAGATGCCGCGACAACAAGGTAATACCTACCACATTTACACTCACATCTGCTTCTGTCACTTCTAACGCCAAACGGATTTTATTCAGAGCTAGCCTTTCTCTAATCTCAGGATAAGACTACTCTGGCTTGAACTTGATAATTTAAACATGTCTCCTACAATCACACTTAGCATTAACATGAAATGTCCGCATTTGATTGGAACCTTGTAGAGAGCATGACTGCTTCTTCTGCCGCAACAATGTTCTCCAAATGCAAGGTTAACCTTATTGCTAAATTCAATAACTTGTCAAAAAAGAAACCAGATCCACATTAAAAAGCTAGATGTTAACAAGACTGTTATCAATCAGAGTAGCAGTACAATCTCCGATAGCCTAAATCGGTACTAGCTCGAGGGCTGAATTTTGCTGTCACCCCCAAACACATACCAGTTAATGATTTAATTGCCCAGGTAGATGTAGCCCTCAAAGGCTTCGGACACATCCCGACAGATGTGGCAGGATCTGAAATTGCCACCATTCTTAAAAATGCTAAGCAACCCATTAGTAACATCAGCAAAGACGAGCGCTCTGAACTCACCACATTGAAAAAAAGAGATGACATAGTCATCCACCCAGCCGACAAGAGCAATGCTACTGTCATCATGGATGAAACCACATACAACAACAAAATCCAGGACCTTCTTAATGATGGCAGTTACACCAAAATCAACAAAGATCCTACCAACCGTCTGGCTACAAAAACAACAATATCACTACCAGTTCGACTTTTCTAATCGAACCTTTCAAACGGCTCTCCCTAAAACCTTCTGCTACTAGACTACCCAGATTCTATCGTCTTCCAAAAATCCATAAAGAAGGTTCTCCACTTCGGCCCATCGTTTCCACTATCAACTCACCTACCTACAAACTGGCCCGTTTTCTGTCTGATACCCTGCTTCCATTCACGGGCAAGACTGCCTGTGAATTGCCTAGAGGGGTATTGGGTCAATTGCCTAGAGGGGTATTGGGTCAATTGCCTAGAGGGGTATTGGGTCAATTGCCTAGAGGGGTATTGGGTCAATTGCCTAGAGGGGTATTGGGTCAATTGCCTAGAGGGGTATTGGGTCAATTGCCTACAGGGGTATTGAGTCAATTGCCTAGAGGGGTATTGGGTCAATTGCCTAGAGGGTATTGGGTCAATTGCCTAGAGGGGTATTGGGTCAATTGCCTAGAGCGGTATTGAGTCAATTACTTAGATGGGTATTGGGTCAATTGCCGTGAGGGGTACTGGGTCAATTGCCTAGAGGGGTATTGGGTCAATTGCCTAGAGGGGTATTGGGTCAATTGTCTAGAGGGGTATTGGGTCAATTGCCTCGAGGGGTATTAGGTCAATTGCCTAGAGGGGTATTGGGTCAATTGCCTAGAGGGGTATTGGGTCAATTGCCTAGAGGGGTATTGGGTCAATTGCCTAAAGGGGTATTGAATCAATTGCCTAGAGGGGTATTGGGTCAATTGCCTAGAGGGGTATTGGGTCAATTGCCTAGAGGGGTATTGGGTCAATTGCCTAGAGGGGTATTGGGTCAATTGCCGAGAGGGGTATTGGGCCAATTGCCTAAAGGGGTATTGGGTCAATTGCCTAGAGGGGTATTGGGTCAATTGCCTAGAGGGGTATTGGGTCAATTGCCTAGAGGGGTATTGGGTCAATTGCCTACAGGGGTATTGGGTCAATTGCCTAGAGGGGTATTGGGTGAATTGCCTAGAGGGGTATTGGGTCAATTGCCTAGAGAGGTATTGGGTCAATTTCCTAGAGGGGTATTGGGTCAATTGCCTAGAGGGGTATTTGGTCAATTGCCTAGAGGGGTATTGGGTCAATTGCCTAGAGGGGTATTGGGTCAATTGACTAGAGGGGTATTGGGTCAATTACCAAGAGGGGTATTGGGTCAATTGCTTAGAGGGGTATTGAGTCAATTGCCTAGGGGGGTATTGGGTCAATAGCCTAGAGGGGTATTGAGTCAATTGCCTACAGGGGTATTGGGTCAATTGCCTAGAGGGGTATTGAGTCAATTGCCTAGAGGGGTATTCGGTCAATTGCCTAGAGGGGTATTGGGTCAATTGCCTAGAGGGGTATTGGGTCAATTGCTTAGATGGGTATTGGGTCAATTGGCGAGAGGGGTATTGGGTCAATTACCTAGAGGGGTATTGGGTCAATTGCCTAGAGGGGTATTGAATCAATTGCCTAGAGGGGTATTAGGTCAATTGCCTAGAGGGGTATTGGGTCAATTGCCTAGAGGGGTATTGGGTCAATTGCCTAGAGGGGTATTGGGTCAATTGCCTAGAGGGGTATTGGGTCAATTGCCTAGAGGGGTATTGGGTCAATTGCCTAGAGGGGTATTGGGTCAATTGCCTAGAGGGGTATTGGGTTGGGTCAATTGCCTAGAGGGGTATTGGGTCAATTGCCTAGAGGGGTATTGGGTCAATTGCCTAGAGGGGTATTGGATCAATTGCCTAGAGGGGTATTGGGTCAATTGTCTAGAGGGGTATTGGGTCAATTGCCTAGAGGGGTATTGGGTCAATTGCCTACAGGGGTATTGGGTCAATTGCCTAGAGGGGTATTGGGTCAATTGCCTAGAGGGGTATTGGGTCAATTGCCTAGAGGGGTATTGGGTCAATTGCCTAGAGGGGTATTGGGTCAATTGACTAGAGGGGTATTGGGTCAATTACCGAGAGGGGTATTGGGTCAATTGCTTAAAGGGGTATTGAGTCAATTGCCTAGGGGGGTATTGGGTCAATTGCCTAAAGGGGTATTGAGTCAATTGCCTACAGGGGTATTGGGTCAATTGCCTAGAGGGGTATTGGGTCAATTGCTTAGAGGGGTATTCGGTCAATTGCCTAGAGGGGTATTGGGTCAATTGCCTAGAGGGGTATTGGGTCAATTGCTTAGATGGGTATTGGGTCAATTGCCTAGAGGGGTATTGGGTCAATTGCCTAGAGGGGTATTGGGTCAATTGACTAGAGGGGTATTGGGTCAATTACCGAGAGGGGTATTGGGTAAATTGCTTAGAGGGGTATTGAGTCAATTGCCTAGGGGGGTATTGGGTCAATTGCCTGAAGGGGTATTGAGTCAATTGCCTACAGGGGTATTGGGTCAATTGCCTAGAGGGGTATTGGGTCAATTGCTTAGAGGGGTATTCGGTCAATTGCCTAGAGGGGTATTGGGTCAATTGCCTAGAGGGGTATTGGGTCAATTGCTTAGATGGGTATTGGGTCAATTGGCGAGAGGGGTATTGGGTCAATTACCTAGAGGGGTATTGGGTCAATTGCTTAGATGGGTATTGGGTCAATTGGCGAGAGGGGTATTGGGTCAATTACCTAGAGGGGTATTGGGTCAATTGCCTAGAGGGGTATTGGGTCAATTACCTAGAGGGTTATTGGGTCAATTGCCTAGAGGGGTATTGAATCAATTGCCTAGAGGGGTATTAGGTCAATTGCCTAGAGGGGTATTGGGTCAATTGCCTAGAGGGGTATTGGGTCAATTGCCTAGAGGGGTATTGGGTCAATTGCCTAGAAGGGTATTGGGTCAATTGCCTAGATGGGTATTGGGTCAATTGCCTAGAGGGGTATTGGGTCAATTGCCTAGAGGGGTATTGGGTCAATTGCCTAGAGGGGTATTGGGTCAATTGCCTAGAGGGGTATTGGGTCAATTGTCTAGAGGGGTATTGGGTCAATTGCCTAGAGGGGTATTGGGTCAATTGCCTAGAGGGGTATTGGGTCATTTGCTTAGATGGTTATTGGGTCAATTGCCTAGAGGGGTATTGAATCAATTGCCTAGAGGGGTATTAGGTCAATTGCCTAGAGGGGTATTGGGTCAATTGCCTAGAGGGGTATTGGGTCAATTGCCTAGAGGGGTATTGGGTCAATTGCCTAGAAGGGTATTGGGTCAATTGCCTAGAGGGGTATTGGGTCAATTGCCTAGAGGGGTATTGGGTCAATTGCCTAGAGGGGTATTGGGTCAATTGCCTAGAGGGGTATTGGGTCAATCACTCATACGCGGATGACACGATTCTATTCACCGCCATCGATTCTAGCAATGCATCTGGATTCGAGAGGCTCTCGGAATGTACCACCGCCATGCAACAATGGTTCACTGCACACAACCTAGCCCTTAATCCGAAAAAGTCAGTGGCCATCATGTTAGGTACCAAGCAACGTCTCAATTCAGCAGCACTCCCCACACACATACACATCTTCGGTCATAGCATCAAGTTCACCAACCACTTCAGCTACCTCGGTGTCATCCTAGATTCAACTTTATCCTTCGACCGTCAAACCAACCATATCATCAGCTCATGTAACTTTCACCTGAAGGCTCTTAGACACATACGTCCTCTCATCTCTACTGAAATTGCCAACACTTTGGCATGTTGCATAGTTGGGTCTCGCCTTGACTATTGTAACTCCGTCCTTGTCCGGACCTCCGCTGGCAACCTAAGGAAGCTTCAAAGACTACAAAATAACCTAGCACGCGTCGTCATTGCCCACACTCATCCCCGCCTCGACTCACTAGCTCGTCTCCGCGCTCTCAACTGGCTCCCCATTGCCAGTAGGGTCACATACAAGACCGCCTGCCTCTGCCACAATGCCTTCATATCCGCCTGCCCGCCGTATCTTTCTTCATTACTGACAACTTGCAGCTCAGCACACGGCAGATGCCTGCGCAGCGCGACTCACGACCTCCTCTCAATACAAAGATCCAGGATGGTCATGTCTACGCGCCGCTTCTCGGTGGCAGCCCCAACAGTCTGGAACGATACCCTCTGCACATTCGCAGCATCACCTCAATCGCCTCCTTCAAGAGACACTTAAAAACTCACCTCTACAATCATGCTTTTGAGCGACTCTGAGCTTGGCTCCGTGCCTCTGAGTTGCGGCCACTACGTCTGCAAATTTGCGCGCGTTACAAATTGTACTATTATTATTATTATTAATTGCCTAGAGGGGTATTGGGTCAATTGTCTAGAGGGGTATTGGGTCAATTGCCTAGAGGGGTATTGGGTCAATTGCCTAGAGGAGTATTGGGTCAATTGCTTAGATGGGTATTGGGTCAATTGCCTAGAGGGGTATTGGATCAATTACCTAGAGGGGTATTGGATCAATTGCCTAGAGGGGTATTGGGTCAATTATCTATAGGGTTATTGGGTCAATTGCCTAGAGGGGTATTGGATCAATTGCCTAGAGGGGTATTAGGTCAATTGCCTAGAGTGGTATTGGGTCAATTGCCTAGAGGGGTATTGGGTCAATTGCCGAGAGGGGTATTGGGTCAATTGCCTAGAGGGGTATTGGGTCAATTATCTAGAGGGTTATTGGTTCAATTGCCTAGAGGGATATTAGATCAATTGCCTAGAGGGGTATTAGGTCAATTGCCTAGAGTGGTATTGGGTCAATTGCCTAGAGGGGTATTGGGTCAATTGCCTAGAGGGGTATTGGGTCAATTGCCTAGAGGGGTATTGGGTCAATTGCCTAGAGGGGTATTGGGTCAATTGACTAGAGGGGTATTGGGTCAATTACCAAGAGGGGTATTGGGTCAATTGCTTAGAGGGGTATTGAGTCAATTGCCTAGGGGGGTATTGGGTCAATAGCCTAGAGGGGTATTGAGTCAATTGCCTACAGGGGTATTGGGTCAATTGCCTAAAGGGGTATTGAGTCAATTGCCTAGAGGGGTATTCGGTCAATTGCCTAGAGGGGTATTGGGTCAATTGCCTAGAGGGGTATTGGGTCAATTGCTTAGATGGGTATTGGGTCAATTGCCTAGAGGGGTATTGGATCAATTACCTAGAGGGGTATTGGATCAATTGCCTAGAGGGGTATTGGGTCAATTATCTATAGGGTTATTGGGTCAATTGCCTAGAGGGGTATTGGATCAATTGCCTAGAGGGGTATTAGGTCAATTGCCTAGAGTGGTATTGGGTCAATTGCCTAGAGGGGTATTGGGTCAATTGCCGAGAGGGGTATTGGGTCAATTGCCTAGAGGGGTATTGGGTCAATTATCTAGAGGGTTATTGGTTCAATTGCCTAGAGGGATATTAGATCAATTGCCTAGAGGGGTATTAGGTCAATTGCCTAGAGTGGTATTGGGTCAATTGCCTAGAGGGGTATTGGGTCAATTGCCTAGAGGGGTATTGGGTCAATTGCCTAGAGGGGTATTGGGTCAATTGCCTAGAGGGGTATTGGGTCAATTGACTAGAGGGGTATTGGGTCAATTACCAAGAGGGGTATTGGGTCAATTGCTTAGAGGGGTATTGAGTCAATTGCCTAGGGGGGTATTGGGTCAATAGCCTAGAGGGGTATTGAGTCAATTGCCTACAGGGGTATTGGGTCAATTGCCTAGAGGGGTATTGAGTCAATTGCCTAGAGGGGTATTCGGTCAATTGCCTAGAGGGGTATTGGGTCAATTGCCTAGAGGGGTATTGGGTCAATTGCTTAGATGGGTATTGGGTCAATTGACGAGAGGGGTATTGGGTCAATTACCTAGAGGGGTATTGGGTCAATTGCCTAGAGGGGTATTGGGTCAATTACCTAGAGGGTTATTGGGTCAATTGCCTAGAGGGGTATTGGATCAATTGCCTAGAGGGGTATTAGGTCAATTGCCTAGAGGGGTATTGGGTCAATTGCCTAGAGGGGTATTGGGTCAATTGCCTAGAGGGGTATTGGGTCAATTGCCTAGAGGGGTATTGGGTCAATTGCCTAGAGGGGTATTGGGTCAATTGCCTAGAGGGGTATTGGGTCAGTTGCCTAGAGGGGTATTGGGTCAATTGCCTAGAGGGGTATTGGGTCAATTGCCTAGAGGGGTATTGGGTCAATTGCCTAGAGGGGTATTGGGTCAATTGTCTAGAGGGGTATTGGGTCAATTGCCTAGAGGGGTATTGGGTCAATTGCCTACAGGGGTATTGGGTCATTGGGTCAATTGCCTAGAGGGGTATTGGGTCAAATGCCTAGAGGGGTATTGGGTCAATTGCCTAGAGGGGTATTGGGTCAATTGCCTAGAGGGGTATTGGGTCAATTGACTAGAGGGGTATTGGGTCAATTACCAAGAGGGGTATTGGGTCAAATGCTTAGAGGGGTATTGAGTCAATTGCCTAGGGGGGTATTGGGTCAATTGCCTAAAGGGGTATTGAGTCAATTGCCTACAGGGGTATTGGGTCAATTGCCTAGAGGGGTATTGGGTCAATTGCTTAGAGGGGTATTCGGTTAATTGCCTAGAGGGGTATTGGGTCAATTGCCTAGAGGGGTATTGGGTCAATTGCTTAGATAGGTATTGGGTCAATTGGCGAGAGGGGTATTGGGTCAATTACCTAGAGGGGTATTGGGTCAATTGCCAAGAGGGGTATTGGGTCAATTACCTAGAGGGTTATTGGGTCAATTGCCTAGAGGGGTATTGAATCAATTGCCTAGAGGGGTATTAGGTCAATTGCCTAGAGGGGTATTGGGTCAATTGCCTAGAGGGGTATTGGGTCAATTGCCTAGAGGGGTATTGGGTCAATTGCCTAGAAGGGTATTGGGTCAATTGCCTAGAGGGGTATTGGGTCAATTGCCTAGAGGGGTATTGGGTCAATTGCCTAGAGGGGTATTGGGTCAATTGCCTAGAGGGGTATTGGGTCAATTGCCTAGAGGGGTATTGGGTCAATTGTCTAGAGGGGTATTGGGTCAATTGCCTAGAGGGGTATTGGGTCAATTGCCTAGAGGGGTATTGGGTCAATTGCTTAGATGGGTATTGGGTCAATTGCCTAGAGGGGTATTGGATCAATTACCTAGAGGGGTATTGGATCAATTGCCTAGAGGGGTATTGGGTCAATTATCTATAGGGTTATTGGGTCAATTGCCTAGAGGGGTATTGGATCAATTGCCTAGAGGGGTATTAGGTCAATTGCCTAGAGTGGTATTGGGTCAATTGCCTAGAGGGATATTGGGTCAATTGCCGAGAGGGGTATTGGGTCAATTGCCTAGAGGGGTATTGGGTCAATTATCTAGAGGGTTATTGGTTCAATTGCCTAGAGGGATATTAGATCAATTGCCTAGAGGGGTATTAGGTCAATTGCCTAGAGTGGTATTGGGTCAATTGCCTAGAGGGGTATTGGGTCAATTGCCTAGAGGGGTATTGGGTCAATTGCCTAGAGGGGTATTGGGTCAATTGCCTAGAGGGGTATTGGGTCAATTGACTAGAGGGGTATTGGGTCAATTACCAAGAGGGGTATTGGGTCAATTGCTTAGAGGGGTATTGAGTCAATTGCCTAGGGGGGTATTGGGTCAATAGCCTAGAGGGGTATTGAGTCAATTGCCTACAGGGGTATTGGGTCAATTGCCTAGAGGGGTATTGAGTCAATTGCCTAGAGGGGTATTCGGTCAATTGCCTAGAGGGGTATTGGGTCAATTGCCTAGAGGGGTATTACGTCAATTGCCTAGAGGGGTATTGGGTCAATTGCCTAGAGGGGTATTGGGTCAATTGCCTAGAGGGGTATTGGGTCAATTGCCTAGAGGGGTATTGGGTCAATTGCCTAGAGGGGTATTGGGTCAATTGCCTAGAGGGGTATTGGGTCAATTGCCTAGAGGGGTATTGGGTCAATTGCCTAGAGGGGTATTGGGTCAATTGCCTAGAGGGGTATTGGGTCAATTGCCTAGAGGGGTATTGGGTCAATTGTCTAGAGGGGTATTGGGTCAATTGCCTAGAGGGGTATTGGGTCAATTGCCTAGAGGGGTATTGGGTCAATTGCTTAGATGGGTATTGGGTCAATTGGCGAGAGGGGTATTGGGTCAATTACCTAGAGGGGTATTGGGTCAATTGCTTAGATGGGTATTGGGTCAATTGGCGAGAGGGGTATTGGGTCAATTACCTAGAGGGGTATTGGGTCAATTGCCTAGAGGGGTATTGGGTCAATTACCTAGAGGGTTATTGGGTCAATTGCCTAGAGGGGTATTGAATCAATTGCCTAGAGGGGTATTAGGTCAATTGCCTAGAGGGGTATTGGGTCAATTGCCTAGAGGGGTATTGGGTCAATTGCCTAGAGGGGTATTGGGTCAATTGCCTAGAAGGGTATTGGGTCAATTGCCTAGAGGGGTATTGGGTCAATTGCCTAGAGGGGTATTGGGTCAATTGCCTAGAGGGGTATTGGGTCAATTGCCTAGAGGTGTATTGGGTCAATTGCCTAGAGGGGTATTGGGTCAATTGTCTAGAGGGGTATTGGGTCAATTGCCTAGAGGGGTATTGGGTCAATTGCCTAGAGGGGTATTGGGTCAATTGCTTAGATGGTTATTGGGTCAATTGCCTAGAGGGGTATTGAATCAATTGCCTAGAGGGGTATTAGGTCAATTGCCTAGAGGGGTATTGGGTCAATTGCCTAGAGGGGTATTGGGTCAATTGCCTAGAGGGGTATTGGGTCAATTGCTTAGAGGGGTATTGAGTCAATTGCCTAGGGGGGTATTGGGTCAATAGCCTAGAGGGGTATTGAGTCAATTGCCTACAGGGGTATTGGGTCAATTGCCTAGAGGGGTATTGAGTCAATTGCCTAGAGGGGTATTCGGTCAATTGCCTAGAGGGGTATTGGGTCAATTGCCTAGAGGGGTATTGGGTCAATTGCTTAGATGGGTATTGGGTCAATTGGCGAGAGGGGTATTGGGTCAATTACCTAGAGGGGTATTGGGTCAATTGCCTAGAGGGGTATTGGGTCAATTACCTAGAGGGTTATTGGGTCAATTGCCTAGAGGGGTATTGAATCAATTGCCTAGAGGGGTATTAGGTCAATTGCCTAGAGGGGTATTGGGTCAATTGCCTAGAGGGGTATTGGGTCAATTGCCTAGAGGGGTATTGGGTCAATTGCCTAGAAGGGTATTGGGTCAATTGCCTAGAGGGGTATTGGGTCAATTGCCTAGAGGGGTATTGGGTCAATTGCCTAGAGGGGTATTGGGTCAATTGCCTAGAGGTGTATTGGGTCAATTGCCTAGAGGGGTATTGGGTCAATTGTCTAGAGGGGTATTGGGTCAATTGCCTAGAGGGGTATTGGGTCAATTGCCTAGAGGGGTATTGGGTCAATTGCTTAGATGGTTATTGGGTCAATTGCCTAGAGGGGTATTGAATCAATTGCCTAGAGGGGTATTAGGTCAATTGCCTAGAGGGGTATTGGATCAATTGCCTAGAGGGGTATTGGGTCAATTGCCTAGAGGGGTATTGGGTCAATTGCTTAGAGGGGTATTGAGTCAATTGCCTAGGGGGGTATTGGGTCAATAGCCTAGAGGGGTATTGAGTCAATTGCCTACAGGGGTATTGGGTCAATTGCCTAGAGGGGTATTGAGTCAATTGCCTAGAGGGGTATTCGGTCAATTGCCTAGAGGGGTATTGGGTCAATTGCCTAGAGGGGTATTGGGTCAATTGCTTAGATGGGTATTGGGTCAATTGGCGAGAGGGGTATTGGGTCAATTACCTAGAGGGGTATTGGGTCAATTGCCTAGAGGGGTATTGGGTCAATTACCTAGAGGGTTATTGGGTCAATTGCCTAGAGGGGTATTGGATCAATTGCCTAGAGGGGTATTACGTCAATTGCCTAGAGGGGTATTGGGTCAATTGCCTAGAGGGGTATTGGGTCAATTGCCTAGAGGGGTATTGGGTCAATTGCCTAGAGGGGTATTGGGTCAATTGCCTAGAGGGGTATTGGGTCAATTGACTAGAGGGTTATTGGGTCAATTACCAAGAGGGGTATTGGGTCAATTGCTTAGAGGGGTATTGAGTCAATTGCCTAGGGGGGTATTGGGTCAATAGCCTAGAGGGGTATTGAGTCAATTGCCTACAGGGGTATTGGGTCAATTGCCTAGAGGGGTATTGAGTCAATTGCCTAGAGGGGTATTCGGTCAATTGCCTAGAGGGGTATTGGGTCAATTGCCTAGAGGGGTATTGGGTCAATTGCTTAGATGGGTATTGGGTCAATTGGCGAGAGGGGTATTGGGTCAATTACCTAGAGGGGTATTAGGTCAATTGCCTAGAGGGGTATTGGGTCAATTACCTAGAGGGTTATTGGGTCAATTGCCTAGAGGGGTATTGGATCAATTGCCTAGAGGGGTATTACGTCAATTGCCTAGAGGGGTATTGGGTCAATTGCCTAGAGGGGTATTGGGTCAATTGCCTAGAGGGGTATTGGGTCAATTGCCTAGAGGGGTATTGGGTCAATTGCCTAGAGGGGTATTGGGTCAATTGCCTAGAGGGGTATTGGGTCAATTGCCTAGAGGGGTATTGGGTCAATTGCCTAGAGGGGTATTGGGTCAATTGCCTAGAGGGGTATTGGGTCAATTGCCTAGAGGGGTATTGGGTCAATTGTCTAGAGGGGTATTGGGTCAATTGCCTAGAGGGGTATTGGGTCAATTGCCTAGAGGGGTATTGGGTCAATTGCTTAGATGGGTATTGGGTCAATTGGCGAGAGGGGTATTGGGTCAATTACCTAGAGGGGTATTGGGTCAATTGCTTAGATGGGTATTGGGTCAATTGGCGAGAGGGGTATTGGGTCAATTACCTAGAGGGGTATTGGGTCAATTGCCTAGAGGGGTATTGGGTCAATTACCTAGAGGGTTATTGGGTCAATTGCCTAGAGGGGTATTGAATCAATTGCCTAGAGGGGTATTAGGTCAATTGCCTAGAGGGGTATTGGGTCAATTGCCTAGAGGGGTATTGGGTCAATTGCCTAGAGGGGTATTGGGTCAATTGCCTAGAAGGGTATTGGGTCAATTGCCTAGAGGGGTATTGGGTCAATTGCCTAGAGGGGTATTGGGTCAATTGCCTAGAGGGGTATTGGGTCAATTGCCTAGAGGTGTATTGGGTCAATTGCCTAGAGGGGTATTGGGTCAATTGTCTAGAGGGGTATTGGGTCAATTGCCTAGAGGGGTATTGGGTCAATTGCCTAGAGGGGTATTGGGTCAATTGCTTAGATGGTTATTGGGTCAATTGCCTAGAGGGGTATTGAATCAATTGCCTAGAGGGGTATTAGGTCAATTGCCTAGAGGGGTATTGGGTCAATTGCCTAGAGGGGTATTGGGTCAATTGCCTAGAGGGGTATTGGGTCAATTGCTTAGAGGGGTATTGAGTCAATTGCCTAGGGGGGTATTGGGTCAATAGCCTAGAGGGGTATTGAGTCAATTGCCTACAGGGGTATTGGGTCAATTGCCTAGAGGGGTATTGAGTCAATTGCCTAGAGGGGTATTCGGTCAATTGCCTAGAGGGGTATTGGGTCAATTGCCTAGAGGGGTATTGGGTCAATTGCTTAGATGGGTATTGGGTCAATTGGCGAGAGGGGTATTGGGTCAATTACCTAGAGGGGTATTGAGTCAATTGCCTAGAGGGGTATTGGGTCAATTACCTAGAGGGTTATTGGGTCAATTGCCTAGAGGGGTATTGGATCAATTGCCTAGAGGGGTATTACGTCAATTGCCTAGAGAGGTATTGGGTCAATTGCCTAGAGGGGTATTGGGTCAATTGCCTAGAGGGGTATTGGGTCAATTGCCTAGAGGGGTATTGGGTCAATTGCCTAGAGGGGTATTGGGTCAATTGCCTAGAGGGGTATTGGGTCAATTGCCTAGAGGGGTATTGGGTCAATTGCCTAGAGGGGTATTGGGTCAATTGCCTAGAGGGGTATTGGGTCAATTGCCTAGAGGGGTATTGGGTCAATTGTCTAGAGGGGTATTGGGTCAATTGCCTAGAGGGGTATTGGGTGAATTGCCTAGAGGGGTATTGGGTCAATTGCTTAGATGGGTATTGGGTCAATTGGCGAGAGGGGTATTGGGTCAATTACCTAGAGGGGTATTGGGTCAATTGCTTAGATGGGTATTGGGTCAATTGGCGAGAGGGGTATTGGGTCAATTACCTAGAGGGGTATTGGGTCAATTGCCTAGAGGGGTATTGGGTCAATTACCTAGAGGGTTATTGGGTCAATTGCCTAGAGGGGTATTGAATCAATTGCCTAGAGGGGTATTAGGTCAATTGCCTAGAGGGGTATTGGGTCAATTGCCTAGAGGGGTATTGGGTCAATTGCCTAGAGGGGTATTGGGTCAATTGCCTAGAAGGGTATTGGGTCAATTGCCTAGAGGGGTATTGGGTCAATTGCCTAGAGGGGTATTGGGTCAATTGCCTAGAGGGGTATTGGGTCAATTGCCTAGAGGTGTATTGGGTCAATTGCCTAGAGGGGTATTGGGTCAATTGTCTAGAGGGGTATTGGGTCAATTGCCTAGAGGGGTATTGGGTCAATTGCCTAGAGGGGTATTGGGTCAATTGCTTAGATGGTTATTGGGTCAATTGCCTAGAGGGGTATTGAATCAATTGCCTAGAGGGGTATTAGGTCAATTGCCTAGAGGGGTATTGGGTCAATTGCCTAGAGGGGTATTGGGTCAATTGCCTAGAGGGGTATTGGGTCAATTGCCTAGAAGGGTATTGGGTCAATTGCCTAGAGGGGTATTGGGTCAATTGCCTAGAGGGGTATTGGGTCAATTGCCTAGAGGGGTATTGGGTCAATTGCCTAGAGGGGTATTGGGTCAATTGCCTAGAGGGGTATTGGGTCAATTGCCTAGAGGGGTATTGGGTCAATTGCCTAGAAGGGTATTGGGTCAATTGCCTAGAGGGGTATTGGGTCAATTGCCTAGAGGGGTATTGGGTCAATTGCCTAGAGGGGTATTGGGTCAATTGCCTAGAGGGGTATTGGGTCAATCACTCATACGCGGATGACACGATTTTATTCACCGCCATCGATTCTAGCAATGCATCTGGATTCGAGAGGCTCTCGGAATGTACCACCGCCATGCAACAATGGTTCACTGCACACAACCTAGCCCTTAATCCGAAAAAGTCAGTGGCCATCATGTTAGGTACCAAGCAACGTCTCAATTCAGCAGCACTCCCCACACACATACACATCTTCGGTCATAGCATCAAGTTCACCAACCACTTCAGCTACCTCGGTGTCATCCTAGATTCAACTTTATCCTTCGACCGTCAAACCAACCATATCATCAGCTCATGTAACTTTCACCTGAAGGCTCTTAGACACATACGTCCTCTCATCTCTACTGAAATTGCCAACACTTTGGCATGTTGCATAGTTGGGTCTCGCCTTGACTATTGTAACTCCGTCCTTGTCCGGACCTCCGCTGGCAACCTAAGGAAGCTTCAAAGACTACAAAATAACCTAGCACGCGTCGTCATTGCCCACACTCATCCCCGCCTCGACTCACTAGCTCGTCTCCGCGCTCTCAACTGGCTCCCCATTGCCAGTAGGGTCACATACAAGACCGCCTGCCTCTGCCACAATGCCTTCATATCCGCCTGCCCGCCGTATCTTTCTTCATTACTGACAACTTGCAGCTCAGCACACGGCAGATGCCTGCGCAGCGCGACTCACGACCTCCTCTCAATACCAAGATCCAGGATGGTCATGTCTACGCGCCGCTTCTCGGTGGCAGCCCCAACAGTCTGGAACGATACCCTCTGCACATTCGCAGCATCACCTCAATCGCCTCCTTCAAGAGACACTTAAAAACTCACCTCTACAATCATGCTTTTGAGCGACTCTGAGCTTGGCTCCGTGCCTCTGAGTTGCGGCCACTACGTCTGCAAATTTGCGCGAGTTACAAATTGTACTATTATTATTATTAATTGCCTAGAGGGGTATTGGGTCAATTGTCTAGAGGGGTATTGGGTCAATTGCCTAGAGGGGTATTGGGTCAATTGCCTAGAGGGGTATTGGGTCAATTGCCTAGAAGGGTATTGGGTCAATTGCCTAGAGGGGTATTGGGTCAATTGCCTAGAGGGGTATTGGGTCAATTGCCTAGAGGGGTATTGGGTCAATTGCCTAGAGGGGTATTGGGTCAATCACTCATACGCGGATGACACGATTTTATTCACCGCCATCGATTCTAGCAATGCATCTGGATTCGAGAGGCTCTCGGAATGTACCACCGCCATGCA
Organism: Lethenteron reissneri; assembly: GCF_015708825.2. NCBI lineage: Eukaryota > Metazoa > Chordata > Hyperoartia > Petromyzontiformes > Petromyzontidae > Lethenteron > Lethenteron reissneri. The sequence continues at coordinate 479,343 of NC_083781.1, read as the reverse complement.
ACAATGGTTCACTGCACACAACCTAGCCCTTAATCCGAAAAAGTCAGTGGCCATCATGTTAGGTACCAAGCAACGTCTCAATTCAGCAGCACTCCCCACACACATACACATCTTCGGTCATAGCATCAAGTTCACCAACCACTTCAGCTACCTCGGTGTCATCCTAGATTCAACTTTATCCTTCGACCGTCAAACCAACCATATCATCAGCTCATGTAACTTTCACCTGAAGGCTCTTAGACACATACGTCCTCTCATCTCTACTGAAATTGCCAACACTTTGGCATGTTGCATAGTTGGGTCTCGCCTTGACTATTGTAACTCCGTCCTTGTCCGGACCTCCGCTGGCAACCTAAGGAAGCTTCAAAGACTACAAAATAACCTAGCACGCGTCGTCATTGCCCACACTCATCCCCGCCTCGACTCACTAGCTCGTCTCCGCGCTCTCAACTGGCTCCCCATTGCCAGTAGGGTCACATACAAGACCGCCTGCCTCTGCCACAATGCCTTCATATCCGCCTGCCCGCCGTATCTTTCTTCATTACTGACAACTTGCAGCTCAGCACACGGCAGATGCCTGCGCAGCGCGACTCACGACCTCCTCTCAATACCAAGATCCAGGATGGTCATGTCTACGCGCCGCTTCTCGGTGGCAGCCCCAACAGTCTGGAACGATACCCTCTGCACATTCGCAGCATCACCTCAATCGCCTCCTTCAAGAGACACTTAAAAACTCACCTCTACAATCATGCTTTTGAGCGACTCTGAGCTTGGCTCCGTGCCTCTGAGTTGCGGCCACTACGTCTGCAAATTTGCGCGAGTTACAAATTGTACTATTATTATTATTAATTGCCTAGAGGGGTATTGGGTCAATTGTCTAGAGGGGTATTGGGTCAATTGCCTAGAGGGGTATTGGGTCAATTGCCTAGAGGGGTATTGGGTCAATTGCCTAGAAGGGTATTGGGTCAATTGCCTAGAGGGGTATTGGGTCAATTGCCTAGAGGGGTATTGGGTCAATTGCCTAGAGGGGTATTGGGTCAATTGCCTAGAGGGGTATTGGGTCAATCACTCATACGCGGATGACACGATTTTATTCACCGCCATCGATTCTAGCAATGCATCTGGATTCGAGAGGCTCTCGGAATGTACCACCGCCATGCAACAATGGTTCACTGCACACAACCTAGCCCTTAATCCGAAAAAGTCAGTGGCCATCATGTTAGGTACCAAGCAACGTCTCAATTCAGCAGCACTCCCCACACACATACACATCTTCGGTCATAGCATCAAGTTCACCAACCACTTCAGCTACCTCGGTGTCATCCTAGATTCAACTTTATCCTTCGACCGTCAAACCAACCATATCATCAGCTCATGTAACTTTCACCTGAAGGCTCTTAGACACATACGTCCTCTCATCTCTACTGAAATTGCCAACACTTTGGCATGTTGCATAGTTGGGTCTCGCCTTGACTATTGTAACTCCGTCCTTGTCCGGACCTCCGCTGGCAACCTAAGGAAGCTTCAAAGACTACAAAATAACCTAGCACGCGTCGTCATTGCCCACACTCATCCCCGCCTCGACTCACTAGCTCGTCTCCGCGCTCTCAACTGGCTCCCCATTGCCAGTAGGGTCACATACAAGACCGCCTGCCTCTGCCACAATGCCTTCATATCCGCCTGCCCGCCGTATCTTTCTTCATTACTGACAACTTGCAGCTCAGCACACGGCAGATGCCTGCGCAGCGCGACTCACGACCTCCTCTCAATACCAAGATCCAGGATGGTCATGTCTACGCGCCGCTTCTCGGTGGCAGCCCCAACAGTCTGGAACGATACCCTCTGCACATTCGCAGCATCACCTCAATCGCCTCCTTCAAGAGACACTTAAAAACTCACCTCTACAATCATGCTTTTGAGCGACTCTGAGCTTGGCTCCGTGCCTCTGAGTTGCGGCCACTACGTCTGCAAATTTGCGCGAGTTACAAATTGTACTATTATTATTATTAATTGCCTAGAGGGGTATTGGGTCAATTGTCTAGAGGGGTATTGGGTCAATTGCCTAGAGGGGTATTGGGTCAATTGCCTAGAGGGGTATTGGGTCAATTGCTTAGATGGGTATTGGGTCAATTGCCTAGAGGGGTATTGGATCAATTACCTAGAGGGGTATTGGATCAATTGCCTAGAGGGGTATTGGGTCAATTATCTATAGGGTTATTGGGTCAATTGCCTAGAGGGGTATTGGATCAATTGCCTAGAGGGGTATTAGGTCAATTGCCTAGAGTGGTATTGGGTCAATTGCCTAGAGGGGTATTGGGTCAATTGCCGAGAGGGGTATTGGGTCAATTGCCTAGAGGGGTATTGGGTCAATTATCTAGAGGGTTATTGGTTCAATTGCCTAGAGGGATATTAGATCAATTGCCTAGAGGGGTATTAGGTCAATTGCCTAGAGTGGTATTGGGTCAATTGCCTAGAGGGGTATTGGGTCAATTGCCTAGAGGGGTATTGGGTCAATTGCCTAGAGGGGTATTGGGTCAATTGCCTAGAGGGGTATTGGGTCAATTGACTAGAGGGGTATTGGGTCAATTACCAAGAGGGGTATTGGGTCAATTGCTTAGAGGGGTATTGAGTCAATTGCCTAGGGGGGTATTGGGTCAATAGCCTAGAGGGGTATTGAGTCAATTGCCTACAGGGGTATTGGGTCAATTGCCTAGAGGGGTATTGAGTCAATTGCCTAGAGGGGTATTCGGTCAATTGCCTAGAGGGGTATTGGGTCAATTGCCTAGAGGGGTATTGGGTCAATTGCTTAGATGGGTATTGGGTCAATTGGCGAGAGGGGTATTGGGTCAATTACCTAGAGGGGTATTGGGTCAATTGCCTAGAGGGGTATTGGGTCAATTACCTAGAGGGTTATTGGGTCAATTGCCTAGAGGGGTATTGGATCAATTGCCTAGAGGGGTATTAGGTCAATTGCCTAGAGGGGTATTGGGTCAATTGCCTAGAGGGGTATTGGGTCAATTGCCTAGAGGGGTATTGGGTCAATTGCCTAGAGGGGTATTGGGTCAATTGCCTAGAGGGGTATTGGGTCAATTGCCTAGAGGGGTATTGGGTCAATTGCCTAGAGGGGTATTGGGTCAATTGCCTAGAGGGGTATTGGGTCAATTGCCTAGAGGGGTATTGGGTCAATTGCCTAGAGGGGTATTGGGTCAATGCCTGAGGTGGTCAATTGTCTAGAGGGGTATTGGGTCAATTGCCTAGAGGGGTATTGGGTCAATTGCCTACAGGGGTATTGGTTCAATTGCCTAGAGGGGTATTGGGTCAAATGCCTAGAGGGGTATTGGGTCAATTGCCTAGAGGGGTATTGGGTCAATTATCTATAGGGTTATTGGGTCAATTGCCTAGAGGGGTATTGGATCAATTGCCTAGAGGGGTATTAGGTCAATTGCCTAGAGTGGTATTGGGTCAATTGCCTAGAGGGGTATTGGGTCAATTGCCGAGAGGGGTATTGGGTCAATTGCCTAGAGGGGTATTGGGTCAATTATCTAGAGGGTTATTGGTTCAATTGCCTAGAGGGATATTAGATCAATTGCCTAGAGGGGTATTAGGTCAATTGCCTAGAGTGGTATTGGGTCAATTGCCTAGAGGGGTATTGGGTCAATTGCCTAGAGGGGTATTGGGTCAATTGCCTAGAGGGGTATTGGGTCAATTGCCTAGAGGGGTATTGGGTCAATTGACTAGAGGGGTATTGGGTCAATTACCAAGAGGGGTATTGGGTCAATTGCTTAGAGGGGTATTGAGTCAATTGCCTAGGGGGGTATTGGGTCAATAGCCTAGAGGGGTATTGAGTCAATTGCCTACAGGGGTATTGGGTCAATTGCCTAGAGGGGTATTGAGTCAATTGCCTAGAGGGGTATTCGGTCAATTGCCTAGAGGGGTATTGGGTCAATTGCCTAGAGGGGTATTGGGTCAATTGCTTAGACGGGTATTGGGTCAATTGGCGAGAGGGGTATTGGGTCAATTACCTAGAGGGGTATTGGGTCAATTGCCTAGAGGGGTATTGGGTCAATTACCTAGAGGGTTATTGGGTCAATTGCCTAGAGGGGTATTGGATCAATTGCCTAGAGGGGTATTAGGTCAATTGCCTAGAGGGGTATTGGGTCAATTGCCTAGAGGGGTATTGGGTCAATTGCCTAGAGGGGTATTGGGTCAATTGCCTAGAGGGGTATTGGGTCAATTGCCTAGAGGGGTATTGGGTCAATTGCCTAGAGGGGTATTGGGTCAATTGCCTAGAGGGGTATTGGGTCAATTGCCTAGAGGGGTATTGGGTCAATTGCCTAGAGGGGTATTGGGTCAATTGCCTAGAGGGGTATTGGGTCAATTGTCTAGAGGGGTATTGGGTCAATTGCCTAGAGGGGTATTGGGTCAATTGCCTACAGGGGTATTGGTTCAATTGCCTAGAGGGGTATTGGGTCAAATGCCTAGAGGGGTATTGGGTCAATTGCCTAGAGGGGTATTGGGTCAATTATCTATAGGGTTATTGGGTCAATTGCCTAGAGGGGTATTGGATCAATTGCCTAGAGGGGTATTAGGTCAATTGCCTAGAGTGGTATTGGGTCAATTGCCTAGAGGGGTATTGGGTCAATTGCCGAGAGGGGTATTGGGTCAATTGCCTAGAGGGGTATTGGGTCAATTATCTAGAGGGTTATTGGTTCAATTGCCTAGAGGGATATTAGATCAATTGCCTAGAGGGGTATTAGGTCAATTGCCTAGAGTGGTATTGGGTCAATTGCCTAGAGGGGTATTGGGTCAATTGCCTAGAGGGGTATTGGGTCAATTGCCTAGAGGGGTATTGGGTCAATTGCCTAGAGGGGTATTGGGTCAATTGACTAGAGGGGTATTGGGTCAATTACCAAGAGGGGTATTGGGTCAATTGCTTAGAGGGGTATTGAGTCAATTGCCTAGGGGGGTATTGGGTCAATAGCCTAGAGGGGTATTGAGTCAATTGCCTACAGGGGTATTGGGTCAATTGCCTAGAGGGGTATTGAGTCAATTGCCTAGAGGGGTATTGGGTCAATTGCCTAGAGGGGTATTGGGTCAATTGCCTAGAGGGGTATTGGGTCAATTGCCTAGAGGGGTATTGGGTCAATTGCTTAGAGGGGTATTGGGTCAATTGTCTAGAGGGGTATTGGGTCAATTGCCTAGAGGGGTATTGGGTCAATTGCCTAGAGGGGTATTGGGTCAATTGCTTAGATGGGTATTGGGTCAATTGCCTAGAGGGGTATTGGATCAATTACCTAGAGGGGTATTGGATCAATTGCCTAGAGGGGTATTGGGTCAATTATCTATAGGGTTATTGGGTCAATTGCCTAGAGGGGTATTGGATCAATTGCCTAGAGGGGTATTAGGTCAATTGCCTAGAGTGGTATTGGGTCAATTGCCTAGAGGGGTATTGGGTCAATTGCCGAGAGGGGTATTGGGTCAATTGCCTAGAGGGGTATTGGGTCAATTATCTAGAGGGTTATTGGTTCAATTACCTAGAGGGATATTAGATCAATTGCCTAGAGGGGTATTAGGTCAATTGCCTAGAGTGGTATTGGGTCAATTGCCTAGAGGGGTATTGGGTCAATTGCCTAGAGGGGTATTGGGTCAATTGCCTAGAGGGGTATTGGGTCAATTGCCTAGAGGGGTATTGGGTCAATTGACTAGAGGGGTATTGGGTCAATTACCAAGAGGGGTATTGGGTCAATTGCTTAGAGGGGTATTGAGTCAATTGCCTAGGGGGGTATTGGGTCAATAGCCTAGAGGGGTATTGAGTCAATTGCCTACAGGGGTATTGGGTCAATTGCCTAGAGGGGTATTGAGTCAATTGCCTAGAGGGGTATTCGGTCAATTGCCTAGAGGGGTATTGGGTCAATTGCCTAGAGGGGTATTGGGTCAATTGCTTAGATGGGTATTGGGTCAATTGGCGAGAGGGGTATTGGGTCAATTACCTAGAGGGGTATTGGGTCAATTGCCTAGAGGGGTATTGGGTCAATTACCTAGAGGGTTATTGGGTCAATTGCCTAGAGGGGTATTGGATCAATTGCCTAGAGGGGTATTAGGTCAATTGCCTAGAGGGGTATTGGGTCAATTGCCTAGAGGGGTATTGGGTCAATTGCCTAGAGGGGTATTGGGTCAATTGCCTAGAGGGGTATTGTGTCAATTGCCTAGAGGGGTATTGGGTCAATTGCCTAGAGGGGTATTGGGTCAATTGCCTAGAGGGGTATTGGGTCAATTGCCTAGAGGGGTATTGGGTCAATTGCCTAGAGGGGTATTGGGTCAATTGCCTAGAGGGGTATTGGGTCAATTGTCTAGAGGGGTATTGGGTCAATTGCCTAGAGGGGTATTGGGTCAATTGCTTAGATGGGTATTGGGTCAATTGCCTAGAGGGGTATTGGATCAATTACCTAGAGGGGTATTGGGTCAATTGCCTAGAGGGGTATTGGGTCAATTGCCTAAAGGGGTATTGGGTCAATTGACTAGAGGGGTATTGGGTCAATTACCAAGAGGGGTATTGGGTCAAATGCTTAGAGGGGTATTGAGTCAATTGCCTAGGGGGGTATTGGGTCAATTGCCTAAAGGGGTATTGAGTCAATTGCCTTCAGGGGTATTGGGTCAATTGCCTAGAGGGGTATTGGGTCAATTGCTTAGAGGGGTATTCGGTCAATTGCCTAGAGGGGTATTGGGTCAATTGCCTAGAGGGGTATTGGGTCAATTGCTTAGATAGGTATTGGGTCAATTGGCGAGAGGGGTATTGGGTCAATTACCTAGAGGGGTATTGGGTCAATTGCCTAGAGGGGTATTGGGTCAATTACCTAGAGGGTTATTGGGTTAATTGCCTAGAGGGGTATTGAATCAATTGCCTAGAGGGATATTAGGTCAATTGCCTAGAGGGGTATTGGGTCAATTGCCTAGAGGGGTATTGGGTCAATTGCCTAGAGGGGTATTGGGTCAATTGCCTAGAAGGGTATTGGGTCAATTGCCTAGAGGGGTATTGGGTCAATTGCCTAGAGGGGTATTGGGTCAATTGCCTAGAGGGGTATTGGGTCAATTGCCTAGAGGGGTATTGGGTCAATTGCCTAGAGGGGTATTGGGTCAATTGTCTAGAGGGGTATTGGGTCAATTGCCTAGGGGGGTATTGGGTCAATTGCCTAGAGGGGTATTGGGTCAATTGCTTAGATGGGTATTGGGTCAATTGCCTAGAGGGGTATTGGATCAATTACCTAGAGGGGTATTGGATCAATTGCCTAGAGGGGTATTGGGTCAATTATCTATAGGGTTATTGGGTCAATTGCCTAGAGGGGTATTGGGTCAATTGCTTAGAGAGGTATTCGGTCAATTGCCTAGAGGGGTATTGGGTCAATTGCTTAGATGGGTATTGGGTCAATTGGCGAGAGGGGTATTGGGTCAATTACCTAGAGGGGTATTGGGTCAATTGCCTAGAGGGGTATTGGGTCAATTACCTAGAGGGTTATTGGGTCAATTGCCTAGAGGGGTATTGGGTCAATTGCTTAGAGGGGTATTGGGTCAATTACCTAGAGGGGTATTGGGTCAATTGCTTAGATGGGTATTGGGTCAATTGGCGAGAGGGGTATTGGGTCAATTACCTAGAGGGGTATTGGGTCAATTGCCTAGAGGGGTATTGGGTCAATTACCTAGAGGGTTATTGGGTCAATTGCCTAGAGGGGTATTGAATCAATTGCCTAGAGGGGTATTAGGTCAATTGCCTAGAGGGGTATTGGGTCAATTGCCTAGAGGGGTATTGGGTCAATTGCCTAGAGGGGTATTGGGTCAATTGCCTAGAAGGGTATTGGTTCAATTGCCTAGAGGGGTATTGGGTCAATTGCCTAGAGGGGTATTGGGTCAATTGCCTAGAGGGGTATTGGGTCAATTGCCTAGAGGGGTATTGGGTCAATTGCCTAGAGGGGTATTGGGTCAATTGTCTAGAGGGGTATTGGGTCAATTGCCTAGAGGGGTATTGGGTCAATTGCTTAGAGGGGTATTGGGTCAATTGCTTAGATGGTTATTGGGTCAATTGCCTAGAGGGGTATTGAATCAATTGCCTAGAGGGGTATTAGGTCAATTGCCTAGAGGGGTATTGGGTCAATTGCCTAGAAGGGTATTGGGTCAATTGCCTAGAGGGGTATTGGGTCAATTGCCTAGAAGGGTATTGGGTCAATTGCCTAGAGGGGTATTGGGTCAATTGCCTAGAGGGGTATTGGGTCAATTGCCTAGAGGGGTATTGGGTCAATTGCCTAGAGGGGTATTGGGTCAATCACTCATACGCGGATGACACGATTCTATTCACCGCCATCGATTCTAGCAATGCATCTGGATTCGAGAGGCTCTCGGAATGTACCACCGCCATGCAACAATGGTTCACTGCACACAACCTAGCCCTTAATCCGAAAAAGTCAGTGGCCATCATGTTAGGTACCAAGCAACGTCTCAATTCAGCAGCACTCCCCACACACATACACATCTTCGGTCATAGCATCAAGTTCACCAACCACTTCAGCTACCTCGGTGTCATCCTAGATTCAACTTTATCCTTCGACCGTCAAACCAACCATATCATCAGCTCATGTAACTTTCACCTGAAGGCTCTTAGACACATACGTCCTCTCATCTCTACTGAAATTGCCAACACTTTGGCATGTTGCATAGTTGGGTCTCGCCTTGACTATTGTAACTCCGTCCTTGTCCGGACCTCCGCTGGCAACCTAAGGAAGCTTCAAAGACTACAAAATAACCTAGCACGCGTCGTCATTGCCCACACTCATCCCCGCCTCGACTCACTAGCTCGTCTCCGCGCTCTCAACTGGCTCCCCATTGCCAGTAGGGTCACATACAAGACCGCCTGCCTCTGCCACAATGCCTTCATATCCGCCTGCCCGCCGTATCTTTCTTCATTACTGACAACTTGCAGCTCAGCACACGGCAGATGCCTGCGCAGCGCGACTCACGACCTCCTCTCAATACCAAGATCCAGGATGGTCATGTCTACGCGCCGCTTCTCGGTGGCAGCCCCAACAGTCTGGAACGATACCCTCTGCACATTCGCAGCATCACCTCAATCGCCTCCTTCAAGAGACACTTAAAAACTCACCTCTACAATCATGCTTTTGAGCGACTCTGAGCTTGGCTCCGTGCCTCTGAGTTGCGGCCACTACGTCTGCAAATTTGCGCGCGTTACAAATTGTACTATTATTATTATTATTAATTGCCTAGAGGGGTATTGGGTCAATTGTCTAGAGGGGTATTGGGTCAATTGCTTAGAGGGGTATTGGGTCAATTGCCTAGAGGGGTATTGGGTCAATTGCTTAGATGGGTATTGGGTCAATTGCCTAGAGGGGTATTGGATCAATTACCTAGAGGGGTATTGGATCAATTGCCTAGAGGGGTATTGGGTCAATAATCTATAGGGTTATTGGGTCAATTGCCTAGAGGGGTATTGGATCAATTGCCTAGAGGGGTATTAGGTCAATTGCCTAGAGTGGTATTGGGTCAATTGCCTAGAGGGGTATTGGGTCAATTGCCGAGAGGGGTATTGGGTCAATTGCCTAGAGGGGTATTGGGTCAATTATCTAGAGGGTTATTGGTTCAATTGCCTAGAGGGATATTAGATCAATTGCCTAGAGGGGTATTAGGTCAATTGCCTAGAGTGGTATTGGGTCAATTGCCTAGAGTGGTATTGGGTCAATTGCCTAGAGGGGTATTGGGTCAATTGCCTAGAGGGGTATTGGGTCAATTGCCTAGAGGGGTATTGGGTCAATTGCCTAGAGGGGTATTGGGTCAATTGACTAGAGGGGTATTGGGTCAATTACCAAGAGGGGTATTGGGTCAATTGCTTAGAGGGGTATTGAGTCAATTGCCTAGGGGGGTTTTGGGTCAATAGCCTAGAGGGGTATTGAGTCAATTGCCTACAGGGGTATTGGGTCAATTGCCTAGAGGGGTATTGAGTCAATTGCCTAGAGGGGTATTCGGTCAATTGCCTAGAGGGGTATTGGGTCAATTGCCTAGAGGGGTATTGGGTCAATTGCTTAGATGGGTATTGGGTCAATTGGCGAGAGGGGTATTGGGTCAATTACCTAGAGGGGTATTGGGTCAATTGCCTAGAGGGGTATTGGGTCAATTACCTAGAGGGTTATTGGGTCAATTGCCTAGAGGGGTATTGGATCAATTGCCTAGAGGGGTATTAGGTCAATTGCCTAGAGGGGTATTGGGTCAATTGCCTAGAGGGGTATTGGGTCAATTGCCTAGAGGGGTATTGGGTCAATTGCCTAGAGGGGTATTGGGTCAATTGCCTAGAGGGGTATTGGGTCAATTGCCTAGAGGGGTATTGGGTCAATTGCCTAGAGGGGTATTGGGTCAATTGCCTAGAGGGGTATTGGGTCAATTGCCTAGAGGGGTATTGGGTCAATTGCCTAGAGGGGTATTGGGTCAATTGTCTAGAGGGGTATTGGGTCAATTGCCTAGAGGGGTACTGGGTCAATTGCCTACAGGGGTATTGGGTCAATTGCCTAGAGGGGTATTGGGTCAAATGCCTAGAGGGGTATTGGGTCAATTGCCTAGAGGGGTATTGGGTCAATTGCCTAGAGGGGTATTGGGTCAATTGACTAGAGGGGTATTGGGTCAATTACCAAGAGGGGTATTGGGTCAAATGCTTAGAGGGGTATTGAGTCAATTGCCTAGGGGGGTATTGGGTCAATTGCCTAAAGGGGTATTGAGTCAATTGCCTACAGGGGTATTGGGTCAATTGCCTAGAGGGGTATTGGGTCAATTGCTTAGATAGGTATTGGGTCAATTGGCGAGAGGGGCTATTGGGTCTGTTGTATATGTTGGTTATCAAAATTTGTTATGTTGTATGCGTGCGTGGGTGAAATTATTATGTTGTATATGTGGGTTATGAATATTCAGTGAAAATAATATAATTAAATGAAACTTGGCCAAATGTGTAATTATCCGGAAATATGTTAATTTATGTAATTATGCACATTTTAATTATGCCAATTCGAGAGGTAATCGTATTAATTATGCGAGTGGGTGTAATTATGATAATGCAAGTCGTTATGATAACCAGACCCCGCCTCGGTGATGAGGGTGGGTTATCGATCGGAATAAGGCAATTAATCGTATGCAGTTATGCAGGTGTGGTGTAAGTATGCAAGATTAACTTAGATTAACTCGGCATCGTTGTCTAGGTTCGTCTCATTCTCGCTTTAACATTCCCAGAGTGTGTATTCGTGGTTATATTTTAGGTCCCCGGTTCACCCCGTTATCGCTTTAACATTTACTGAGTATGTATTAGTGTGTTTATTAAGGTCACCAAGTTCAGATCTCAACGCAGAAGCAGATCTTATGCATAGATTTCAGGAAAGAATCACACAACCACTTCTGTATTGATCAATTTATTACTAATTCGACCTTAACTATGATATAGTATGCGAACTCTCAATCCCGGAACGTCAACACGGCATCAATACAGTATCATCAACGATTGTCTGATTTCACTTTGACAACGGCACATGGATCCCGCATAACGCGATGGTTGTTAGTGAGAGAGAGAGTCGTTAAAATATGCAAATACTATGCTAAGAAAACCTTAACGTTAATGAATGATTATACTCAATATTGTTCACGCAGTACCGCACTCCTTATTGATCATACGCAACCCTTATCACGTTGTTAGCACCTTGGGTCACGGGACAGTTGAATATTCTGTAGAGGATGCGAGTACGTGCGGCGATTATGACTGAAAGATACTTGAAAGATTATACGGCGATAAAAAAAAAACAATCAAAAACAGTTATTATTCTTAAAGGCATCAATCTCAACAGATACATCGGCAGGTTATCTGACAACAGAACGGCTCGGAGTAAGGGCCTGCGACGGTGCTCCTTTTCCGAAGATCGTTATCTTATACCAAGTTTACTAATTGGGGACCAGATCACCTGATAAGGATCCGGTGGGCCACCACTCCCCACGTGAGCGTGGCTCGGCGGAAGGAGGTGCCAAGAATCAGTTCGTATTGATGGATCTGTTGGGAATTTATGCGATTAAGAGTACAGCCCACTAAATATTAAAGATAAAAATTACGAATACTTTTATAAACGACGGATGGCCATCACTCGGTCTCGTTGTGGTGCCTTCCCAGCCACGGATGGCTTATGGGTTCGAGTGTGTTTGAGTGGTAAGAGTTGTCTTGAATAGTCAGTGTTCGGAGTCGATTCTTTATGTCAAACAGACGCCTGGTGGTCGTGTGGTGAGGGGGCGGTGCGCGTCATACGTATCAGTCGCTCCCCTGGCACCGTGGTGAACTGGTTCGGATGCCCGTTGATACGCTGTCGCAGTTCGGAACCCGGTCGGTAGGTGGCGCCCAGAACTCGCTCGCAGCGTGCAGTGTTGGGTCGTCGTGTGCACGGAGCCTCGTCGCCAAACCGCGACCCTCACCACTCCGGCGGCAGCAGAGACCTCCGACTCGGCAGAGGTTGACCCACGCAGGCCGAGTTGAGCTGTCAAGCGGGTCTTGCCCGCCTGCAGAGGAGATGGGGAGCCGCTTGAGTCGAGCCCCGAGAGCCGGCTTTGGTAAGCCGATCGAACTCGGCTGAGTCCCAGACGAGCTGAAGATGAGTCGAGCCGACCCGCTGGTCGCACTCGCTCCTGAGCCGACCCTCCCGGTCGAGCTCGCTCCTGAGCCGACCCGCTGGTCGCACCCCCCACGTGAGCCGACCCGCTGGTCGCACTCCCCACGTGAGCCGACCCGCTGGTCGCACTAATTTCCAATGCTCAGGATCCTTTCCTTTATGCCGAAAAATCCCCCTGGATCCCGCCCACAAGGCGGGGCTTCTTTCGATTTTTGCTGTGTCAGGATCTGTCCGTAGGCAGGTGTGTCCATGTGTGTGTCCGTACGGTATATTCCGTTGTCACACTCCCTCCATAAAACCCACGAGCAAACAATCAGATGTTACAAATTGCCTCGAAGTCGTCTCTCTGTCTGGGTGCAATATTATCTCTTGTCTGGCCTTCTTCATGAACCCAAAACACAGACGTTACAAATCGTCTCATAGGCGTCTTTGTTCGTGTTGCACAACCTGGAGGGAGGGGCAACTCTCTCTCCGACCCGGCGCACAAAGAAATGGTTAAGAAGTTTTAAGTTAACATTTGTCCCTTACTATTTCACAGTTATGATTCTGTATGTAACCTAAGGTCTGTCGTTTCCCATCGTGGTGCTTGACTCAAGTGGAGGTGTTTCCCCGAGCGTATACACACTCCTATCCCGCGCTGCGGGGATACAAAGACGGCCGGGATCTCCCTTTCTCTCCGACCCTGGGTTTAACATCGGTTTTTTTTATTATGTATTTATATTCGACCTGGTGGTGATTCATCCCGTTATCCTGGCTTTTCCATAAGTTTTACTTTTGTCTTTTCATGCATATGCTTAGTATTATTAATTTATTTCCGATATCTTAGGTTAAGGGTAAGTTCTTGATCCTAGGAATTCGTATTCCTTGGTGTCTGCATGGTTATATAAGCGGAATATAGTTTACGGTGAATAGCGTTAACATTGATGTTATGTACGATATTATGTATTGTGATGTCTTTAACTTAACTTGTTTGTCAGGGCTTTACTGACACGAAGTTGCATTCCATAGCCCCGCAGTCTTTGCCCCACCCTATCTCTGCTCGCCGTTGTTATTGCCGTCCAGCTGACGCCGTTAACTCAAGGCCTCATTAATTTCCGTCACTCCTTGTAGGTGAGGGCGGTTGAACCTTGGAGTCAGTTCTGGTTTTTGTCTGCCTGCTTCTTCTTGTGTCCCCTGACCCCGGGAGTTATTATTTCTACTTTTATGGCCTGTCGAAGCCCGACTCGCTGTTGCTGGGCTGGTGTCGTTCCCGGCTTTTTGCTTACGTTTGCAGTTCGCCGTGCTCTTAATTTCCTTCCCTCTTCAACCTTATATCGACTATTCGCTCCTGTCTGGGTGCGATTCAATTTTGACTTAGGAAGGTTCTGATTGTCATATGCTTCGGGTCGAGTTGTATAGAAAGTATTAAAGTATGGAAATAACATTTCATATTGACTTAATGATGGTGATGGTTCAGTAGGCGTAACTTGTGGCCTGGTTTAATTGGAGTGGGTGTGAATATCAATAACTTTAGCCTACCCTGTTGTTAAATTCCGACTTTAACGTTACTTTAATAGCAATACAGAATAATTGAGCTTTTTGTCTTAACTAGGCGAACGCGAACTTCTGGTGACCCCCGCAGCCTTGTTGTTCAGCTGGGTCTGCCTCCTTGAGAGATATACAACACTCTTATTCTCCTCACTGTGGCCATCCAACCTTCTGCTCTGGGAGTGTTATTCTTAATTTCAGGTCAAAGGCCCCCTCACGTTCAGACGTGCAGGGTTGTTTAAATCAGCTCCCTCCCCTGTGCACACAGCCTTGAGCTGACCCACTTATTTTCGTTCCCTCAGCTGCAGGAGGACAAGGCGTACTTCTACCTCCCCCCTGTGTGCACGTGTTCTAACTAGCTCGGAATCCCTAAACACACAATCAGTGATGATTCCTGGCTTTCTGTGGTTGTGATTTAGACAAAGGCACCTCTGCTTTCTTCCATTGCCTTTGAGTCGACACTGCCCTATTATTTGCCCATGTGCTGAGGTCATAGAATTTGTTTTGACTTCAGTAATATTAACATTCAGTATTGGATTAGCAAATGGGCAATGGTTCATTGATGTAGCTCGCAGCCTGGTCTCCAATTTGAGCGAGCGCGAGGATCGATAATTTAGCCTACTCTGTTGTTGAATTTCGAATTTTGACGTTACTTTAAAACCATGCAGGATGGTTGGGCTTTTTGCCTTAACTATGTCTGGCTGACACTCCCACTGTCTCTGCCGCCTGCACGGGTGACATGTGCCCGTTCATCAGGCCTTATCTTTCCTTGAAGCAAGGTTGCAAATTCTGCCATCCTAGCCCTCCTCCAGTTCATTACTTAACAACACCTGGTGTTTTGCAGTTTGCTGCGCTTTGGTGTGTTTCATTCATTAAAAAAAGTAAAAAGATAATATATAAAAATATCATCAAATATTATTAATCTCAATTTTGGAAGAAGGGTTAGTATACAACATTCCGCCCTTTTAAAAATGACCAGTGGTCAAATGGCCACGGGTTATTTTAAAAAAAATATGTATACCCTTCTTCCATCATGAACCATCGATTGTCCTCAAGTTTTGCTGCTATTCCTTACAACGCGCGCGTACGTGTCACAACTTAACATGGTTATATGTGACAAGAGAGAGGAAAAAAGAAAAAAAAATTCTAAAGGAAGGTAAAACGATAAGGGAGGGAAAAATTATTCTATTGACTACGTGTTATAGGAGATATCGTTAAAAAGATAGTTTCTACGGTTATTCTTGGGTGGCATCATCAGGCCTTGGCTCCCTTCTAGCTTGGCAAGGTACGTTAGCAGGAGCGTGAGCAGGAGGGCTGCCATTCCCTGGAAAACATGTTACATATTATTGTAGTGTGATAAGCCCATTAGTTTAGTTCCCCCCCCCCCCTTTTTCCACCTTTATTCCTCATCTTGCTCCACCAGCACAGGGTACGGTTTGATTTGGTTGATGTGCACCCACTTGTATTGCTGCTCTCTTCCTGTCTTTGTGATTTTTAGCTGATATACGACTGGGGACATTTTGTCAACAACCTCGTGTGGTCCTGTCCAGGAAGGCAGGAATTTCCTGCACTTCTGTTTTCTTTTCTCGTAATTGAGGTACCACACCTGGTCTCCTAGCTGGTATTCTGCGTGGCTGGCTTTTTGGTCATAGTATGCTTTGCTCCCCTGAGCCTCTACTTGCAACTGGTCCCTGACCATAGCGAATGTGCTCTGTAGGTGACTATTGAGTCCCGTCAGGTATTCAGTTGGCGTCATTGCCGTCGGGGTCTCGTCCTCCGCTGGGACATATAACAGGTGTACTGGGAGGGTCATTAGCCTCCCTGTCATGATCTCGAAGGGTGTCCTGCCTGTAGCTCGGTTGGGTGTGGCTCGCATGGCCATCAAGACTAGGGGTAGTTTCGTATCCCAGTCGCGGCCCGTGGTAGACACATATTTCTTTAGGAGGCTCACGATGGTCCTGTTGGCTCTTTCCACCTGTCCTGAGGATTGTGGATGGTATGCGACATGTAATTGTCTTTTTACTCCCAACATCTTCCACACTTCTGTGATGACCTCGGCTGTGAAGTGGCTTCCTTTGTCTGAATCGATCGTTGACGGTAGGCCCCATCTACTGAATATTTGGTTGATCAGTAGGATAGCGGTCGTTTCCGCGGTGTTGTTGGGTGCTGGTAAACACTCTGTCCATTTAGAGAATGCACAGGTCACAGTTAGCATGTACTTGTTCCCTTTGGTTGATCGGTTGACAGGTCCTATCCAGTCGATTTGTAGGTTGGACCAAGGATAATCTGTTCCCCTCCTCTGTAGGGGTGCCCTATGCTGTGAGGTCGTTGGCTGGTATTTACAACACACGAGACAGTTGGACACATGTTTGTGTATGTCTTCCCCCATTTTTGGCCAGTAGGCCACCTGTCGCAGCATCTGTCCCGTATTCACCTCGCATCGGTGGCCGCTGCACGGTTCATTGTGGGCGTGTTGTAACATTATTTCTCGATATTGAGAGGGGACTACCCATCTAGGTCGACCGTCTTTTTCGTTTGTGTATACCAGTAGCCCTTTTCGCATTGAGAACCTTTTGATTTGGCTATGCATGATCTCGAGCTCTTTGTTGTCATTCAAGTTGTCAGTAGTGATTGGTTTTCCTGCTGGATCTTGGATATGATCGGCGAGTGTCTTTAGTGTTTCGTCCTCTTGTTGCATTCTGATCAGGTCTTCGGAAGGCTGGGCACTGTTCAATTGGGCTCTGGTTCCAGCTTCTGCCGGGTTCTTCCCACTTCTTGTGACCAGTCTTATCACGGCGATGTCTTGGTTCGTCGACTCTTGTTGTCCGTCTCTGTCGGTTTGGTCTTCTAGCTTCCACGGGGTGCCTTCCAGGCTTCCCACTTTTGCTATGGCATCGGCTTGGTCGTTCCCAGTTTTCTCTTGACCAGGTATCTTGGAGTGCCCTTTGACTTTCTTCCAAAATATCTTCATATCCTTGTTCTGAACCATCTTATCTATGGCCTCGAATAGTTCTCGATGGTGAATTGGTTTATTCCTATGGTTCTTCATCTCGTTTTTTTTCCATATGGGTAGGTGGTGCAGGAAGCTGTGCTGTACGTAGTTGGAATCAGTGCACACCACCATGGTCCGTATTTGGTTATCGGATGCCATTTGGACAGCGATGTGTACCCCGACCAACTCTGCATACTGGTTTGACTTTGGTCCCAGCTGAAATCCCTCTTGAATCCCTGTGAGTGGGCCAGTTTCCCAAATGACTCCTGACCCAGCGTGAAGCTTGTTCTCCTTCATCTTGGAGCATCCATCGATGTATACCACTGGTAGGTCGGCACATGTCTCCTTCCTGAAGGGCAGGTACCTGTTGTCCTCCGGAGGTATCTTTCCGTCCTCTGCTTCTATGCTGTCAAAGGTACAATCATGTAAATCGGCAAGACCTTGGGCCATTGGACTTTTCTTGTTTTTTGCGTATTTCACTGTGATTGGTAGGCCTTGGAGTGTCAGTGCCCAGCTGGCTATTCGGCTGCTGGTTACGCGGCCCTCTCGAATCTTCTTACTGTTGAGGTATGCCAAGGATTCATGATTCGTTTCCAGGATGATCTTCTCTCCGTTCAACAAGTTCCGAAAATGTTGTATGGCCCAGATGTTTCCAAATATCGCCTTCTCACACTCGGAGAACTTCATCTCCACTCCCCGGAGGGCTTTGCTGGCATAGGCAATAACTCGTTTCTCTGCTTCCTGTCTCTGGTACAGTACCGAGCTGATACTATGATCTGAGTATGCGGTCTCCAGGTAGTATTCTTTCCCTTTCTCTGGGTATGCTAGGCAGGATGCCTCTGTGATCTGTCGTTTTAATTCTTTTTCTGCGGCTTCCTGTTCCTGTCCCCACTCCCATGGTTCGTCTTTTTGCAGTAGTTTGACTAAGGGTCGAACGATTCCTGCGTAGTCGTCCACGAACTGTCGAAGGTAGTTGCAAATCCCTAAGAAGCTCCGAAGGGTCGTGACTGTGGTGGGCGATTTGAGTGCGAGGAGGGCTTCAAGTCTTTTGGTTTGGGGTAACATTCCCTCAGTGCCGACCTGGAGCCCGAGGTAGTCCACCCTTTTGCGTGCCCACTGTCCTTTTTGTATTGAAATCTTTGCGCCTGCTTCCTTTAACTGCTCGAGGGTATGCTGGAGGCTCTCGAGGTGTTCTTCCCATGAGGAGTCCTTGACCAGTATATCGTCGACATAGACGATGGTACCTCGCTCTTTTGCGTCGTCCATTGCCTTGTGTAGGAATATGTTAAAGTCCGCAGGTGAATTTGAGTATCCAAATGGACATCGGTTCCAAGTATACTGTATTCCATTGAATGTAAATGCCAACTTGTATTGATCCGCTTCTTTCACGGGCATGGTCCAGAAGCCATTTGATAGATCCATGGTGGTGAGAATTTTTGCGCCTTTTATTTGGTTGAGATTCTGGTCGATTTCTGCCATTGGCCATCGAGATAGGGGAACCGTTTTGTTGAGTTGCCTATAGTCGATGGTGAGTCGCCACTTGCCTGTGGGTTTCAATACAGGCCAAATCGGTGAGTTGTAGGTTGAGTTGCATTCTCGAATTATATTCTTCTTGAGTAGGTTCTCCAAGGTTTCTTGGATTGATTCGTAGGCAGCCAGTGGGATCTTGTATTGTTTCACATATACCGCTGGCGCTCCTTCCAGTGTGGGAATAGATACCACGTGTAGGCCGGTTTTGCCGCAATCATAGGGGTCTTCTGAGAACAGGAAGTGGTATTTGTGGAGCAGTTGACGAAGCTCATTTCGTTGAGTGTCGTTCTCGAGGGCGTCTGCTGCTTCAATTTGTTGTTCGATTTGTTCTTCTATTAGGGAGACTCCTTGTCCTGGGTCTGGGTCCAAGGCCTTCGTGGTTTCGGGCGGCTCTGTTGAAAGTTCCTTTTGCGTTACTATCGGTTGAGTTGCCTTGGCTTCATCCGAGGGTAATACGCTCTTGCCCTTGTGTTCTCCTTCATCAGTTTGCAGTTCGTCGGTTTGGCCTCCAGGGGGCGGTATATACTCCATGAGGGGACGGTCATTTGGTGATACTGACTCTAAGTCGGCTTCCTTTCGGTCTTCTCTCAGTCTGTTAGTCATTAGCTGAGTGATTCGAATTCCTGCTGGGAGCTCGTCTTCGTTCCTGATTGTCGTTGATAGGTCGTCGAGCTCTTGTGTTATCACTTGGATTCCCGTGGAGTCTCTCATAACGTCTTCATCTTCTGAGTCCCTTTGTTGCTCCGGCATTGACTGTGCCCAAATTTGTCGGGATTCAAGGTTCATAATGGGTTTCAGGCGATTCAGTAGTTCTATCCCAATGATCAGCTCTTTTCCGGGGTTCCGTACGACATATAGGGGATGGTTCATGTTGATTTTGTTGAACGTCAACTTCGTCATAACTTTGCCCAATGGTCGCATGTGGGTCCCTTCACATCCTGAGTAGGTAAGTTTACTTGGCATCATTTGTAGTGTTTCATTCTTCCTCTGGAGGGCAGTTTGGAGTTCGTCAAATAATTCTCTGGATATCATGGATATTTCTGCTCCAGTATCACAAAGGCCCTGGCTGGTCAGGGTGTCTTGCAGTATTACTTCCACGTGGACTCGTCCGACTGGTCCTACGGGGATCAATTCCCCCAGATGGTACCCTTTTCCCTCTGGTACCACTTCGGTGATTGCTTCGAGGCTTCTTGTCTTCCCTACGTTCACTTGGGCTACCTTTGCGCTGGGTGTGTCCTCCTCCTGTGTGGGTATAGTTGGTATTCTTCCCTTCGCTACTTGCATGGGAGTCTTCATACTCCCTAGGAGCTCTTTTTCCATCCTAATGTGGTGAGCATATCGATTCCTGTTAGCTAACGGTGGTCTATGCTCTATTGCTAGTGGAGGCGGCAGTGGGGGACGATATGGTGACTGGTTTGGTGGGCGTCGGCCTCCGCGGGGTAGGTATGGCCCGTCACTCGCTCTTCCTCCTCCATAATTCCAGCCTCCGCCCTCTTCTGCATTCCATGGTGGTGGCGGCTGTGGGTGCCAGGTTCCTCTGGCCTCGTTCCTCCCCCCACGTGGAACGTTATTCAGCGTGTTGTGGACGGGTGTTGATTCTATTGGGTTAGGCGCCCTCTCCTGGGGGAATTCATGTCCACCCCGTGTGGCGCTAATATTATTCCTTGGAGATTCGCTTCCCTCCAGATCGAGGCATTCTTTATCTCTGGTGACGATGTGGGTTTTGGCTATGCCAGTGGTTTTCCGTCCGTTCACCCAGGCCGTGTGGGCCTTGCTTTCAATCTGGCGTAGGGAGGCAGTCTCGGGGTCCAACATCATTCCTACTATTCTCACTATTTCAGGTCTCAATGATTGGAAGAACATCACTTTTAAGACTGTCTTATCTCCCTGGGCATTGTCCACGTCCCCTGCGTAATATGCTTTCTTAAGGCGTAGGAGATAATCTCGTGGGTCTTCGTCTACACGCTGGGTCATCAACTTTGCCGCGTTCAATCCTTCGGATAGTGTGGAGTATTCCCCAAATCTCTTAACTACTGCTCGGCTCAATTGTTTAAAGTCACTCTTCACCCTATTTGGCAGGGAGGCTACCCATGGTCTGGCGGGTTCATGTAGGCTCCTTGATAATAAACATGCCTTTTCTGCTGATTTACCCAGACCCCGGATCTTAGCCTCCTGTTCTACTGTAGCTATGTGAGTGTGTATATCCCTGTTCTTGTTATGTGGATCGAAATAGGGAATTCTCACGAGTGCTTTGTCCATTAGTTTTAGTGTCTTACTGTTAAAAGTGTGTTGTTCGTCATCAGTGGTGTCGGTTCCTGAGGAGTGCTCCCTTGAGCTACCCTTGTCTCCACTATCACTGTTGTCATGTGTCCCGTGTCTGTGTCGTGATCTCCCTCTGTCCGAGGATTCGTATCTGTCCCGTTGCTTGTGTCTCTTGTTTTCCTTATGTGGGTCTTGTGATTCGTGCTTGTGGGTTGGTGTGCGTGATCTCCTTGAGCGGTGTCTATGTGGTGAGTGTTTTTGTCCTTGACCTTCATGCTGCCTACTACGTGTGTGGTGCCTGCTAGGTGAGGTGTTGCATTTATGTTTGTCTCGTGCTTCATGGTTATCGGGATTCCTGTCTCTGTCATCTGTGGTGCGGGTGGTTTTGCGTGGGTGATTTTTACATGTCATGCGTCCCTCTGGTGAGCTCTCTCTGTTACCCATGTCGTGTTGGTCATCGTCAGAGGAGTCAGTGTCAGATGAGCCGTCACCATCACGGTGGCTCTGCTTAACATAACTTTTGTAGTGCCTTTTGCACCTGTTACGTGGGTCAACTTGGCTCGGTGATTTCTGCTTATCCCATGGCTCATGCTTGTGTGATGTGCGTCTCTCTGGTGAGCTCCTGTTACCCGTGTCGTGTTGGTCGTGTTTGTGCGAGGTGCGTTTCTCTGGTGAGCTCCTGTTACCCGTGTCGTGTTGGTCATGTTTGTGTGAGGTGCGTTTCTCTGGTGAGCTGTCTTTGTCATCTGCATCATGTCGGCCATACTTGCGTAGCGTGCGTCTGCCTGGTGTGCTGTTTATGTCATGTTTCCCGTCTTGCACCAGCTCCGCCCTTTTCCGCTCTATCATTACAGTGTATCCTGATGACTTAGGGTTAATTATTTGTCTCTCTCTAACGTTGGGGTGGTCGGCCTCATGTTTTCCCGTTTGTATTATTATTTCCTCTTCTCTCTCCTCGATTTGCGAGGGTGTTACTTTATCAAAATTGCTTTGCATAGTAGCCATACTCGTTGTGAGATCTGGCCCTGGGCTACGTCCACGTGGCTCGGAGTGTGGTAAATTGTTACTCCCGTATGTGTTCTGTGTATCAACGTCTGGGTGTTTCACTGGTGCATTTAGTGCGGATTCTTTCTCTCTCACGAGGGCGTGCAGACGCTCTACCTGCACCATTAAGGACAGTTTCTCTTGTCTCTCCCTTTCAAATTTTTCCTCATTCCATAATCTTTCTCTGTCTGTCTGTGCGAGGAGATACGAGTCTACCCTCGCTATTTCTGCAATTTTTACGTCACGTTTGGCTTTGCCACATTTCATCACGTCCTTAAGTAGTTTCCTTCTATGGGCCTTAACATCTTCTGTATGGCTCCCCTCCCATATATCTCTCTGCTCCGTCTGCTGGCTAGCAGTCCGTCCAGTACGTTTTAACACAAATTCCCGATATTGTTTTTCCATAGATTCCATCTTCTCCTCAGAGGTCCACTCTGTATCAGTGTTATGCGTTGGTGTGTCAAACTCAGAATGTTGTGGATCCTGTGCCATCTCTATTATGTAGTGTGGTTAATAGACTTAAGAGTGTATCTTAATTCTAACATCTCATGTGCGTCGTGAGTTACTCTAGAATTCCCCTTCAGAGCACATATAAACAATTGTATCACAGGATGTGTCAGTTCAACTCGAGCAAATAATCTCAGCCCAGCTGTCTTTGTTATACTCTGCTACTCTGGTATTTCCCTTCAGAGCGCGTTTTGTTTGTATACCCCCGTTTACAATCACAAGGCAACGTTAGTTCACAACACTTTGATTAACACAACAGTGATTCGTTCCTGAATTCATGCATAAACTGTCTGCGAGAGATCCCGGACGACGCCACCCATTATGTTGTATATGTTGGTTATCAAAATTTGTTATGTTGTATGCGTGCGTGGGTGAAATTATTATGTTGTATATGTGGGTTATGAATATTCAGTGAAAATAATAATAATTAAATGAAACTTGGCCAAATGTGTAATTATCCGGAAATATGTTAATTTATGTAATTATGCACATTTTAATTATGCCAATTCGAGAGGTAATCGTATTAATTATGCGAGTGGGTGTAATTATGATAATGCAAGTCGTTATGATAACCAGACCCCGCCTCGGTGATGAGGGTGGGTTATCGATCGGAATAAGGCAATTAATCGTATGCAGTTATGCAGGTGTGGTGTAAGTATGCAAGATTAACTTAGATTAACTCGGCATCGTTGTCTAGGTTCGTCTCATTCTCGCTTTAACATTCCCAGAGTGTGTATTCGTGGTTATATTTTAGGTCCCCGGTTCACCCCGTTATCGCTTTAACATTTACTGAGTATGTATTAGTGTGTTTATTAAGGTCACCAAGTTCAGATCTCAACGCAGAAGCAGATCTTATGCATAGATTTCAGGAAAGAATCACACAACCACTTCTGTATTGATCAATTTATTACTAATTCGACCTTAACTATGATATAGTATGCGAACTCTCAATCCCGGAACGTCAACACGGCATCAATACAGTATCATCAACGATTGTCTGATTTCACTTTGACAACGGCACATGGATCCCGCATAACGCGATGGTTGTTAGTGAGAGAGAGAGTCGTTAAAATATGCAAATACTATGCTAAGAAAACCTTAACGTTAATGAATGATTATACTCAATATTGTTCACGCAGTACCGCACTCCTTATTGATCATACGCAACCCTTATCACGTTGTTAGCACCTTGGGTCACGGGACAGTTGAATATTCTGTAGAGGATGCGAGTACGTGCGGCGATTATGACTGAAAGATACTTGAAAGATTATACGGCGATAAAAAAAAAACAATCAAAAACAGTTATTATTCTTAAAGGCATCAATCTCAACAGATACATCGGCAGGTTATCTGACAACAGAACGGCTCGGAGTAAGGGCCTGCGACGGTGCTCCTTTTCCGAAGATCGTTATCTTATACCAAGTTTACTAATTGGGGACCAGATCAGCTGATAAGGATCCGGTGGGCCACCACTCCCCACGTGAGCGTGGCTCGGCGGAAGGAGGTGCCAAGAATCAGTTCGTATTGATGGATCTGTTGGGAATTTATGCGATTAAGAGTACAGCCCACTAAATATTAAAGATAAAAATTACGAATACTTTATAAACGACGGATGGCCATCACTCGGTCTCGTTGTGGTGCCTTCCCAGCCACGGATGGCTTATGGGTTCGAGTGTGTTTGAGTGGTAAGAGTTGTCTTGAATAGTCAGTGTTCGGATTCGATTCTTTATGTCAAACAGACGCCTGGTGGTCGTGTGGTGAGGGGGCGGTGCGCGTCATACGTATCAGTCGCTCCCCTGTCACCGTGGTGAACTGGTTCGGATGCCCGTTGATACGCTGTCGCAGTTCGGAACCCGGTCGGTAGGTGGCGCCCACACTCACATCTGCTTCTGTCACTTCTAACGCCAAACGGATTTTATTCAGAGCTAGCCTTTCTCTAATCTCAGGATAAGACTACTCTGGCTTGAACTTGATAATTTGAACATGTCTCCTACAATCACACTTAGCATTAACATGAAATGTCCGCATTTGATTGGAACCTTGTAGAGAGCATGACTGCTTCTTCTGCCGCAACAATGTTCTCCAAATGCAAGGTTAACCTTATTGCTAAATTCAATAACTTGTCAAAAAAGAAACCAGATCCACATTAAAAAGCTAGATGTTAACAAGACTGTTATCAATCAGAGTAGCAGTACAATCTCCGATAGCCTAAATCGGTACTAGCTCGAGGGCTGAATTTTGCTGTCACCCCCAAACACATACCAGTTAATGATTTAATTGCCCAGGTAGATGTAGCCCTCAAAGGCTTCGGACACATCCCGACAGATGTGGCAGGATCTGAAATTGCCACCATTCTTAAAAATGCTAAGCAACCCATTAGTAACATCAGCAAAGACGAGCGCTCTGAACTCACCACATTGAAAAAAAGAGATGACATAGTCATCCACCCAGCCGACAAGAGCAATGCTACTGTCATCATGGATGAAACCACATACAACAACAAAATCCAGGACCTTCTTAATGATGGCAGTTACACCAAAATCAACAAAGATCCTACCAACCGTCTGGCTACAAAAACAACAATATCACTACCAGTTCGACTTTTCTAATCGAACCTTTCAAACGGCTCTCCCTAAAACCTTCTGCTACTAGACTACCCAGATTCTATCGTCTTCCAAAAATCCATAAAGAAGGTTTTCCACTTCGGCCCATCGTTTCCACTATCAACTCACCTACCTACAAACTGGCCCGTTTTCTGTCTGATACCCTGCTTCCATTCACGGGCAAGACTGCCTGTGAATTGCCTAGAGGGGTATTGGGTCAATTGCCTAGAGGGGTATTGGGTCAATTGCCTAGAGGGGTATTGGGTCAATTGCCTAGAGGGGTATTGGGTCAATTGTCTAGAGGGGTATTGGGTCAATTGCCTAGAGGGGTATTGGGTCAATTGCCTACAGGGGTATTGAGTCAATTGCCTAGAGGGGTATTGGGTCAATTGCCTAGAGGGTATTGGGTCAATTGCCTAGAGGGGTATTGGGTCAATTGCCTAGAGCGGTATTGAGTCAATTACTTAGATGGGTATTGGGTCAATTGCCGAGAGGGGTATTGGGTCAATTGCCTAGAGGGGTATTGGGTCAATTGCCTAGAGGGGTATTGGGTCAATTGTCTAGAGGGGTATTGGGTCAATTGCCTCGAGGGGTATTAGGTCAATTGCCTAGAGGGGTATTGGGTCAATTGCCTAGAGGGGTATTGGGTCAATTGCCTAGAGGGGTATTGGGTCAATTGCCTAGAGGGGTATTGAATCAATTGCCTAGAGGGGTATTGGGTCAATTGCCTAGAGGGGTATTGGGTCAATTGCCTAGAGGGGTATTGGGTCAATTGCCTAGAGGGGTATTGGGTCAATTGCCGAGAGGGGTATTGGGCCAATTGCCTAAAGGGGTATTGGGTCAATTGCCTAGAGGGGTATTGGGTCAATTGCCTAGAGGGGTATTGGGTCAATTGCCTAGAGGGGTATTGGGTCAATTGCCTAGAGGGGTATTGGGTCAATTGCCTAGAGGGGTATTGGGTGAATTGCCTAGAGGGGTATTGGGTCAATTGCCTAGAGAGGTATTGGGTCAATTTCCTAGAGGGGTATTGGGTCAATTGCCTAGAGGGGTATTTGGTCAATTGCCTAGAGGGGTATTGGGTCAATTGCCTAGAGGGGTATTGGGTCAATTGACTAGAGGGGTATTGGGTCAATTACCAAGAGGGGTATTGGGTCAATTGCTTAGAGGGGTATTGAGTCAATTGCCTAGGGGGGTATTGGGTCAATAGCCTAGAGGGGTATTGAGTCAATTGCCTACAGGGGTATTGGGTCAATTGCCTAGAGGGGTATTGAGTCAATTGCCTAGAGGGGTATTCGGTCAATTGCCTAGAGGGGTATTGGGTCAATTGCCTAGAGGGGTATTGGGTCAATTGCTTAGATGGGTATTGGGTCAATTGGCGAGAGGGGTATTGGGTCAATTACCTAGAGGGGTATTGGGTCAATTGCCTAGAGGGGTATTGAATCAATTGCCTAGAGGGGTATTAGGTCAATTGCCTAGAGGGGTATTGGGTCAATTGCCTAGAGGGGTATTGGGTCAATTGCCTAGAGGGGTATTGGGTCAATTGCCTAGAGGGGTATTGGGTCAATTGCCTAGAGGGGTATTGGGTCAATTGCCTAGAGGGGTATTGGGTCAATTGCCTAGAGGGGTATTGGGTCAATTGCCTAGAGGGGTATTGGGTCAATTGCCTAGAGGGGTATTGGGTCAATTGCCTAGAGGGGTATTGGGTCAATTGCCTAGAGGGGTATTGGGTCAATTGCCTAGAGGGGTATTGGGTCAATTGTCTAGAGGGGTATTGGGTCAATTGCCTAGAGGGGTATTGGGTCAATTGCCTACAGGGGTATTGGGTCAATTGCCTAGAGGGGTATTGGGTCAATTGCCTAGAGGGGTATTGGGTCAATTGCCTAGAGGGGTATTGGGTCAATTGCCTAGAGGGGTATTGGGTCAATTGACTAGAGGGGTATTGGGTCAATTACCGAGAGGGGTATTGGGTCAATTGCTTAGAGGGGTATTGAGTCAATTGCCTAGGGGGGTATTGGGTCAATTGCCTAAAGGGGTATTGAGTCAATTGCCTACAGGTGTATTGGGTCAATTGCCTAGAGGGGTATTGGGTCAATTGCTTAGAGGGGTATTCGGTCAATTGCCTAGAGGGGTATTGGGTCAATTGCCTAGAGGGGTATTGGGTCAATTGCTTAGATGGGTATTGGGTCAATTGCCTAGAGGGGTATTGGGTCAATTGCCTAGAGGGGTATTGGGTCAATTGACTAGAGGGGTATTGGGTCAATTACCGAGAGGGGTATTGGGTAAATTGCTTAGAGGGGTATTGAGTCAATTGCCTAGGGGGGTATTGGGTCAATTGCCTAAAGGGGTATTGAGTCAATTGCCTACAGGGGTATTGGGTCAATTGCCTAGAGGGGTATTGGGTCAATTGCTTAGAGGGGTATTCGGTCAATTGCCTAGAGGGGTATTGGGTCAATTGCCTAGAGGGGTATTGGGTCAATTGCTTAGATGGGTATTGGGTCAATTGGCGAGAGGGGTATTGGGTCAATTACCTAGAGGGGTATTGGGTCAATTGCTTAGATGGGTATTGGGTCAATTGGCGAGAGGGGTATTGGGTCAATTACCTAGAGGGGTATTGGGTCAATTGCCTAGAGGGGTATTGGGTCAATTACCTAGAGGGTTATTGGGTCAATTGCCTAGAGGGGTATTGAATCAATTGCCTAGAGGGGTATTAGGTCAATTGCCTAGAGGGGTATTGGGTCAATTGCCTAGAGGGGTATTGGGTCAATTGCCTAGAGGGGTATTGGGTCAATTGCCTAGAAGGGTATTGGGTCAATTGCCTAGAGGGGTATTGGGTCAATTGCCTAGAGGGGTATTGGGTCAATTGCCTAGAGGGGTATTGGGTCAATTGCCTAGAGGGGTATTGGGTCAATTGCCTAGAGGGGTATTGGGTCAATTGTCTAGAGGGGTATTGGGTCAATTGCCTAGAGGGGTATTGGGTCAATTGCCTAGAGGGGTATTGGGTCAATTGCTTAGATGGTTATTGGGTCAATTGCCTAGAGGGGTATTGAATCAATTGCCTAGAGGGGTATTAGGTCAATTGCCTAGAGGGGTATTGGGTCAATTGCCTAGAGGGGTATTGGGTCAATTGCCTAGAGGGGTATTGGGTCAATTGCCTAGAAGGGTATTGGGTCAATTGCCTAGAGGGGTATTGGATCAATTGCCTAGAGGGGTATTGGGTCAATTGCCTAGAGGGGTATTGGGTCAATTGCCTAGAGGGGTATTGGGTCAATCACTCATACGCGGATGACACGATTCTATTCACCGCCATCGATTCTAGCAATGCATCTGGATTCGAGAGGCTCTCGGAATGTACCACCGCCATGCAACAATGGTTCACTGCACACAACCTAGCCCTTAATCCGAAAAAGTCAGTGGCCATCATGTTAGGTACCAAGCAACGTCTCAATTCAGCAGCACTCCCCACACACATACACATCTTCGGTCATAGCATCAAGTTCACCAACCACTTCAGCTACCTCGGTGTCATCCTAGATTCAACTTTATCCTTCGACCGTCAAACCAACCATATCATCAGCTCATGTAACTTTCACCTGAAGGCTCTTAGACACATACGTCCTCTCATCTCTACTGAAATTGCCAACACTTTGGCATGTTGCATAGTTGGGTCTCGCCTTGACTATTGTAACTCCGTCCTTGTCCGGACCTCCGCTGGCAACCTAAGGAAGCTTCAAAGACTACAAAATAACCTAGCACGCGTCGTCATTGCCCACACTCATCCCCGCCTCGACTCACTAGCTCGTCTCCGCGCTCTCAACTGGCTCCCCATTGCCAGTAGGGTCACATACAAGACCGCCTGCCTCTGCCACAATGCCTTCATATCCGCCTGCCCGCCGTATCTTTCTTCATTACTGACAACTTGCAGCTCAGCACACGGCAGATGCCTGCGCAGCGCGACTCACGACCTCCTCTCAATACCAAGATCCAGGATGGTCATGTCTACGCGCCGCTTCTCGGTGGCAGCCCCAACAGTCTGGAACGATACCCTCTGCACATTCGCAGCATCACCTCAATCGCCTCCTTCAAGAGACACTTAAAAACTCACCTCTACAATCATGCTTTTGAGCGACTCTGAGCTTGGCTCCGTGCCTCTGAGTTGCGGCCACTACGTCTGCAAATTTGCGCGCGTTACAAATTGTACTATTATTATTATTATTAATTGCCTAGAGGGGTATTGGGTCAATTGTCTAGAGGGGTATTGGGTCAATTGCCTAGAGGGGTATTGGGTCAATTGCCTAGAGGGGTATTGGGTCAATTGCTTAGATGGGTATTGGGTCAATTGCCTAGAGGGGTATTGGATCAATTACCTAGAGGGGTATTGGATCAATTGCCTAGAGGGGTATTGGGTCAATTATCTATAGGGTTATTGGGTCAATTGCCTAGAGGGGTATTGGATCAATTGCCTAGAGGGGTATTAGGTCAATTGCCTAGAGTGGTATTGGGTCAATTGCCTAGAGGGGTATTGGGTCAATTGCCGAGAGGGGTATTGGGTCAATTGCCTAGAGGGGTATTGGGTCAATTATCTAGAGGGTTATTGGTTCAATTGCCTAGAGGGATATTAGATCAATTGCCTAGAGGGGTATTAGGTCAATTGCCTAGAGTGGTATTGGGTCAATTGCCTAGAGGGGTATTGGGTCAATTGCCTAGAGGGGTATTGGGTCAATTATCTATAGGGTTATTGGGTCAATTGCCTAGAGGGGTATTGGATCAATTGCCTAGAGGGGTATTAGGTCAATTGCCTAGAGTGGTATTGGGTCAATTGCCTAGAGGGGTATTGGATCAATTGCCTAGAGGGGTATTGGGTCAATTATCTATAGGGTTATTGGGTCAATTGCCTAGAGGGGTATTGGATCAATTGCCTAGAGGGGTATTAGGTCAATTGCCTAGAGTGGTATTGGGTCAATTGCCTAGAGGGGTATTGGGTCAATTGCCGAGAGGGGTATTGGGTCAATTGCCTAGAGGGGTATTGGGTCAATTATCTAGAGGGTTATTGGTTCAATTGCCTAGAGGGATATTAGATCAATTGCCTAGAGGGGTATTAGGTCAATTGCCTAGAGTGGTATTGGGTCAATTGCCTAGAGGGGTATTGGGTCAATTGCCTAGAGGGGTATTGGGTCAATTGCCTAGAGGGGTATTGGGTCAATTGCCTAGAGGGGTATTGGGTCAATTGACTAGAGGGGTATTGGGTCAATTACCAAGAGGGGTATTGGGTCAATTGCTTAGAGGGGTATTGAGTCAATTGCCTAGGGGGGTATTGGGTCAAAAGCCTAGAGGGGTATTGAGTCAATTGCCTACAGGGGTATTGGGTCAATTGCCTAAAGGGGTATTGAGTCAATTGCCTAGAGGGGTATTCGGTCAATTGCCTAGAGGGGTATTGGGTCAATTGCCTAGAGGGGTATTGGGTCAATTGCTTAGATGGGTATTGGGTCAATTGCCTAGAGGGGTATTGGATCAATTACCTAGAGGGGTATTGGATCAATTGCCTAGAGGGGTATTGGGTCAATTATCTATAGGGTTATTGGGTCAATTGCCTAGAGGGGTATTGGATCAATTGCCTAGAGGGGTATTAGGTCAATTGCCTAGAGTGGTATTGGGTCAATTGCCTAGAGGGGTATTGGGTCAATTGCCGAGAGGGGTATTGGGTCAATTGCCTAGAGGGGTATTGGGTCAATTATCTAGAGGGTTATTGGTTCAATTGCCTAGAGGGATATTAGATCAATTGCCTAGAGGGGTATTAGGTCAATTGCCTAGAGTGGTATTGGGTCAATTGCCTAGATGGGTATTGGGTCAATTGCCTAGAGGGGTATTGGGTCAATTGCCTAGAG
This sequence comes from Lethenteron reissneri, assembly GCF_015708825.2. Taxonomy (NCBI): domain Eukaryota; kingdom Metazoa; phylum Chordata; class Hyperoartia; order Petromyzontiformes; family Petromyzontidae; genus Lethenteron; species Lethenteron reissneri. The sequence continues at coordinate 448,310 of NC_083781.1, read as the reverse complement.
GGGTATTGGGTCAATTGCCTAGAGGGGTATTGGGTCAATTGACTAGAGGGGTATTGGGTCAATTACCAAGAGGGGTATTGGGTCAATTGCTTAGAGGGGTATTGAGTCAATTGCCTAGGGGGGTATTGGGTCAATAGCCTAGAGGGGTATTGAGTCAATTGCCTACAGGGGTATTGGGTCAATTGCCTAGAGGGGTATTGAGTCAATTGCCTAGAGGGGTATTCGGTCAATTGCCTAGAGGGGTATTGGGTCAATTGCCTAGAGGGGTATTGGGTCAATTGCTTAGATGGGTATTGGGTCAATTGGCGAGAGGGGTATTGGGTCAATTACCTAGAGGGGTATTGGGTCAATTGCCTAGAGGGGTATTGGGTCAATTACCTAGAGGGTTATTGGGTCAATTGCCTAGAGGGGTATTGGATCAATTGCCTAGAGGGGTATTAGGTCAATTGCCTAGAGGGGTATTGGGTCAATTGCCTAGAGGGGTATTGGGTCAATTGCCTAGAGGGGTATTGGGTCAATTGCCTAGAGGGGTATTGGGTCAATTGCCTAGAGGGGTATTGGGTCAATTGCCTAGAGGGGTATTGGGTCAATTGCCTAGAGGGGTATTGGGTCAATTGCCTAGAGGGGTATTGGGTCAATTGCCTAGAGGGGTATTGGGTCAATTGCCTAGAGGGGTATTGGGTCAATTGTCTAGAGGGGTATTGGGTCAATTGCCTAGAGGGGTTTTGGGTCAATTGCCTACAGGGGTATTGGGTCAATTGCCTAGAGGGGTATTGGGTCAAATGCCTAGAGGGGTATTGGGTCAATTGCCTAGAGGGGTATTGGGTCAATTGCCTAGAGGGGTATTGGGTCAATTGACTAGAGGGGTATTGGGTCAATTACCAAGAGGGGTATTGGGTCAAATGCTTAGAGGGGTATTGAGTCAATTGCCTAGGGGGGTATTGGGTCAATTGCCTAAAGGGGTATTGAGTCAATTGCCTACAGGGGTATTGGGTCAATTGCCTAGAGGGGTATTGGGTCAATTGCTTAGAGGGGTATTCGGTTAATTGCCTAGAGGGGTATTGGGTCAATTGCCTAGAGGGGTATTGGGTCAATTGCTTAGATAGGTATTGGGTCAATTGGCGAGAGGGGTATTGGGTCAATTACCTAGAGGGGTATTGGGTCAATTGCCTAGAGGGGTATTGGGTCAATTACCTAGAGGGTTATTGGGTCAATTGCCTAGAGGGGTATTGAATCAATTGCCTAGAGGGGTATTAGGTCAATTGCCTAGAGGGGTATTGGGTCAATTGCCTAGAGGGGTATTGGGTCAATTGCCTAGAGGGGTATTGGGTCAATTGCCTAGAAGGGTATTGGGTCAATTGCCTAGAGGGGTATTGGGTCAATTGCCTAGAGGGGTATTGGGTCAATTGCCTAGAGGGGTATTGGGTCAATTGCCTAGAAGGGTATTGGGTCAATTGCCTAGAGGGGTATTGGGTCAATTGCCTAGAGGGGTATTGGGTCAATTGCCTAGAGGGGTATTGGGTCAATTGCCTAGAGGGGTATTGGGTCAATTGCTTAGAGGGGTATTGGGTCAATTGTCTAGAGGGGTATTGGGTCAATTGCCTAGAGGGGTATTGGGTCAATTGCCTAGAGGGGTATTGGGTCAATTGCTTAGATGGGTATTGGGTCAATTGCCTAGAGGGGTATTGGATCAATTACCTAGAGGGGTATTGGATCAATTGCCTAGAGGGGTATTGGGTCAATTATCTATAGGGTTATTGGGTCAATTGCCTAGAGGGGTATTGGATCAATTGCCTAGAGGGGTATTAGGTCAATTGCCTAGAGTGGTATTGGGTCAATTGCCTAGAGGGGTATTGGGTCAATTGCCGAGAGGGGTATTGGGTCAATTGCCTAGAGGGGTATTGGGTCAATTATCTAGAGGGTTATTGGTTCAATTGCCTAGAGGGATATTAGATCAATTGCCTAGAGGGGTATTAGGTCAATTGCCTAGAGTGGTATTGGGTCAATTGCCTAGAGGGGTATTGGGTCAATTGCCTAGAGGGGTATTGGGTCAATTGCCTAGAGGGGTATTGGGTCAATTGCCTAGAGGGGTATTGGGTCAATTGACTAGAGGGGTATTGGGTCAATTACCAAGAGGGGTATTGGGTCAATTGCTTAGAGGGGTATTGAGTCAATTGCCTAGGGGGGTATTGGGTCAATAGCCTAGAGGGGTATTGAGTCAATTGCCTACAGGGGTATTGGGTCAATTGCCTAGAGGGGTATTGAGTCAATTGCCTAGAGGGGTATTCGTTCAATTGCCTAGAGGGGTATTGGGTCAATTGCCTAGAGGGGTATTGGGTCAATTGCTTAGATGGGTATTGGGTCAATTGGCGAGAGGGGTATTGGGTCAATTACCTAGAGGGGTATTGGGTCAATTGCCTAGAGGGGTATTGGGTCAATTACCTAGAGGGTTATTGGGTCAATTGCCTAGAGGGGTATTGGATCAATTGCCTAGAGGGGTATTAGGTCAATTGCCTAGAGGGGTATTGGGTCAATTGCCTAGAGGGGTATTGGGTCAATTGCCTAGAGGGGTATTGGGTCAATTGCCTAGAGGGGTATTGGGTCAATTGCCTAGAGGGGTATTGGGTCAATTGCCTAGAGGGGTATTGGGTCAATTGCCTAGAGGGGTATTGGGTCAATTGCCTAGAGGGGTATTGGGTCAATTGCCTAGAGGGGTATTGGGTCAATTGCCTAGAGGGGTATTGGGTCAATTGCCTAGAGGGGTATTGGGTCAATTGCCTAGAGGGGTATTGGGTCAATTGCCTAGAGGGGTTTTGGGTCAATTGCTTAGATGGGTATTGGGTCAATTGGCGAGAGGGGTATTGGGTCAATTACCTAGAGGGGTATTGGGTCAATTGCTTAGATGGGTATTGGGTCAATTGGCGAGAGGGGTATTGGGTCAATTACCTAGAGGGGTATTGGGTCAATTGCCTAGAGGGGTATTGGGTCAATTACCTAGAGGGTTATTGGGTCAATTGCCTAGAGGGGTATTGAATCAATTGCCTAGAGGGGTATTAGGTCAATTGCCTAGAGGGGTATTGGGTCAATTGCCTAGAGGGGTATTGGGTCAATTGCCTAGAGGGGTATTGGGTCAATTGCCTAGAAGGGTATTGGGTCAATTGCCTAGAGGGGTATTGGGTCAATTGCCTAGAGGGGTATTGGGTCAATTGCCTAGAGGGGTATTGGGTCAATTGCCTAGAGGTGTATTGGGTCAATTGCCTAGAGGGGTATTGGGTCAATTGTCTAGAGGGGTATTGGGTCAATTGCCTAGAGGGGTATTGGGTCAATTGCCTAGAGGGGTATTGGGTCAATTGCTTAGATGGTTATTGGGTCAATTGCCTAGAGGGGTATTGAATCAATTGCCTAGAGGGGTATTAGGTCAATTGCCTAGAGGGGTATTGGGTCAATTGCCTAGAGGGGTATTGGGTCAATTGCCTAGAGGGGTATTGGGTCAATTGCCTAGAAGGGTATTGGGTCAATTGCCTAGAGGGGTATTGGGTCAATTGCCTAGAGGGGTATTGGGTCAATTGCCTAGAGGGGTATTGGGTCAATCACTCATACGCGGATGACACGATTTTATTCACCGCCATCGATTCTAGCAATGCATCTGGATTCGAGAGGCTCTCGGAATGTACCACCGCCATGCAACAATGGTTCACTGCACACAACCTAGCCCTTAATCCGAAAAAGTCAGTGGCCATCATGTTAGGTACCAAGCAACGTCTCAATTCAGCAGCACTCCCCACACACATACACATCTTCGGTCATAGCATCAAGTTCACCAACCACTTCAGCTACCTCGGTGTCATCCTAGATTCAACTTTATCCTTCGACCGTCAAACCAACCATATCATCAGCTCATGTAACTTTCACCTGAAGGCTCTTAGACACATACGTCCTCTCATCTCTACTGAAATTGCCAACACTTTGGCATGTTGCATAGTTGGGTCTCGCCTTGACTATTGTAACTCCGTCCTTGTCCGGACCTCCGCTGGCAACCTAAGGAAGCTTCAAAGACTACAAAATAACCTAGCACGCGTCGTCATTGCCCACACTCATCCCCGCCTCGACTCACTAGCTCGCCTCCGCGCTCTCAACTGGCTCCCCATTGCCAGTAGGGTCACATACAAGACCGCCTGCCTCTGCCACAATGCCTTCATATCCGCCTGCCCGCCGTTTCTTTCTTCATTACTGACAACTTGCAGCTCAGCACACGGCAGATGCCTGCGCAGTGCGACTCACGACCTCCTCTCAATACCAAGATCCAGGATGGTCATGTCTATGCGCCGCTTCTCGGTGGCAGCCCCAACAGTCTGGAACGATACCCTCTGCACATTCGCAGCATCACCTCAATCGCCTCCTTCAAGAGACACTTAAAAACTCACCTCTACAATCATGCTTTTGAGCGACTCTGAGCTTGGCTCCGTGCCTCTGAGTTGCGGCCACTACGTCTGCAAATTTGCGCGCGTTACAAATTGTACTATTATTATTATTATTAATTGCCTAGAGGGGTATTGGGTCAATTGTCTAGAGGGGTATTGGGTCAATTGCCTAGAGGGGTATTGGGTCAATTGCCTAGAGGGGTATTGGGTCAATTGCTTAGATGGGTATTGGGTCAATTGCCTAGAGGGGTATTGGATCAATTACCTAGAGGGGTATTGGATCAATTGCCTAGAGGGGTATTGGGTCAATTATATATAGGGTTATTGGGTCAATTGCCTAGAGGGGTATTGGATCAATTGCCTAGAGGGGTATTAGGTCAATTGCCTAGAGTGGTATTGGGTCAATTGCCTAGAGGGGTATTGGGTCAATTGCCGAGAGGGGTATTGGGTCAATTGCCTAGAGGGGTATTGGGTCAATTATCTAGAGGGTTATTGGTTCAATTGCCTAGAGGGATATTAGATCAATTGCCTAGAGGGGTATTAGGTCAATTGCCTAGAGTGGTATTGGGTCAATTGCCTAGAGGGGTATTGGGTCAATTGCCTAGAGGGGTATTGGGTCAATTGCCTAGAGGGGTATTGGGTCAATTGCCTAGAGGGGTATTGGGTCAATTGACTAGAGGGGTATTGGGTCAATTACCAAGAGGGGTATTGGGTCAATTGCTTAGAGGGGTATTGAGTCAATTGCCTAGGGGAGTATTGGGTCAATAGCCTAGAGGGGTATTGAGTCAATTGCCTACAGGGGTATTGGGTCAATTGCCTAGAGGGGTATTGAGTCAATTGCCTAGAGGGGTATTCGGTCAATTGCCTAGAGGGGTATTGGGTCAATTGCCTAGAGGGGTATTGGGTCAATTGCTTAGATGGGTATTGGGTCAATTGGCGAGAGGGGTATTGGGTCAATTACCTAGAGGGGTATTGGGTCAATTGCCTAGAGGGGTATTGGGTCAATTACCTAGAGGGTTATTGGGTCAATTGCCTAGAGGGGTATTGGATCAATTGCCTAGAGGGGTATTAGGTCAATTGCCTAGAGGGGTATTGGGTCAATTGCCTAGAGGGGTATTGGGTCAATTGCCTAGAGGGGTATTGGGTCAATTGCCTAGAGGGGTATTGGGTCAATTGCCTAGAGGGGTATTGGGTCAATTGCCTAGAGGGGTATTGGGTCAATTGCCTAGAGGGGTATTGGGTCAATTGCCTAGAGGGGTATTGGGTCAATTGCCTAGAGGGGTATTGGGTCAATTGCCTAGAGGGGTATTGGGTCAATTGTCTAGAGGGGTATTGGGTCAATTGCCTAGAGGGGTATTGGGTCAATTGCCTACAGGGGTATTGGTTCAATTGCCTAGAGGGGTATTGGGTCAAATGCCTAGAGGGGTATTGGGTCAATTGCCTAGAGGGGTATTGGGTCAATTGCCTAGAGGGGTATTGGGTCAATTGACTAGAGGGGTATTGGGTCAATTACCAAGAGGGGTATTGGGTCAAATGCTTAGAGGGGTATTGAGTCAATTGCCTAGGGGGGTATTGGGTCAATTGCCTAAAGGGGTATTGAGTCAATTGCCTACAGGGGTATTGGGTCAATTGCCTAGAGGGGTATTGGGTCAATTGCTTAGAGGGGTATTCGGTTAATTGCCTAGAGGGGTATTGGGTCAATTGCCTAGAGGGGTATTGGGTCAATTGCTTAGATAGGTATTGGGTCAATTGGCGAGAGGGGTATTGGGTCAATTACCTAGAGGGGTATTGGGTCAATTGCCTAGAGGGGTATTGGGTCAATTACCTAGAGGGTTATTGGGTCAATTGCCTAGAGGGGTATTGAATCAATTGCCTAGAGGGGTATTAGGTCAATTGCCTAGAGGGGTATTGGGTCAATTGCCTAGAGGGGTATTGGGTCAATTGCCTAGAGGGGTATTGGGTCAATTGCCTAGAAGGGTATTGGGTCAATTACCTAGAGGGGTATTGGGTCAATTGCCTAGAGGGGTATTGGGTCAATTGCCTAGAGGGGTATTGGGTCAATTGCCTAGAGGGGTATTGGGTCAATTGCTTAGAGGGGTATTGGGTCAATTGTCTAGAGGGGTATTGGGTCAATTGCCTAGAGGGGTATTGGGTCAATTGCCTAGAGGGGTATTGGGTCAATTGCTTAGATGGGTATTGGGTCAATTGCCTAGAGGGGTATTGGATCAATTACCTAGAGGGGTATTGGATCAATTGCCTAGAGGGGTATTGGGTCAATTATCTATAGGGTTATTGGGTTAATTGCCTAGAGGGGTATTGGATCAATTGCCTAGAGGGGTATTAGGTCAATTGCCTAGAGTGGTATTGGGTCAATTGCCTAGAGGGGTATTGGGTCAATTGCCGAGAGGGGTATTGGGTCAATTGCCTAGAGGGGTATTGGGTCAATTATCTAGAGGGTTATTGGTTCAATTGCCTAGAGGGATATTAGATCAATTGCCTAGAGGGGTATTAGGTCAATTGCCTAGAGTGGTATTGGGTCAATTGCCTAGAGGGGTATTGGGTCAATTGCCTAGAGGGGTATTGGGTCAATTGCCTAGAGGGGTATTGAGTCAATTGCCTAGAGGGGTATTCGGTCAATTGCCTAGAGGGGTATTGGGTCAATTGCCTAGAGGGGTATTGGGTCAATTGCTTAGATGGGTATTGGGTCAATTGGCGAGAGGGGTATTGGGTCAATTACCTAGAGGGGTATTGGGTCAATTGCCTAGAGGGGTATTGGGTCAATTACCTAGAGGGTTATTGGGTCAATTGCCTAGAGGGGTATTGGATCAATTGCCTAGAGGGGTATTAGGTCAATTGCCTAGAGGGGTATTGGTCAATTGCCTAGAGGGGTATTGGGTCAATTGCCTAGAGGGGTATTGGGTCAATTGCCTAGAGGGGTATTGGGTCAATTGCCTAGAGGGGTATTGGGTCAATTGCCTAGAGGGGTATTGGGTCAATTGCCTAGAGTGGTATTGGGTCAATTGCCTAGAGGGGTATTGGGTCAATTGCCTAGAGGGGTATTGGGTCAATTGCCTAGAGGGGTATTGGGTCAATTGCCTAGAGGGGTATTGGGTCAATTGTCTAGAGGGGTATTGGGTCAATTGCCTAGAGGGGTATTGGGTCAATTGCCTACAGGGGTATTGGGTCAATTGCCTAGAGGGGTATTGGGTCAAATGCCTAGAGGGGTATTGGGTCAATTGCCTAGAGGGGTATTGGGTCAATTGCCTAGAGGGGTATTGGGTCAATTGACTAGAGGGGTATTGGGTCAATTACCAAGAGGGGTATTGGGTCAAATGCTTAGAGGGGTATTGAGTCAATTGCCTAGGGGGGTATTGGGTCAATTGCCTAAAGGGGTATTGAGTCAATTGCCTACAGGGGTATTGGGTCAATTGCCTAGAGGGGTATTGGGTCAATTGCTTAGAGGGGTATTCGGTCAATTGCCTAGAGGGGTATTGGGTCAATTGCCTAGAGGGGTATTGGGTCAATTGCTTAGATAGGTATTGGGTCAATTGGCGAGAGGGGTATTGGGTCAATTACCTAGAGGGGTATTGGGTCAATTGCCTAGAGGGGTATTGGGTCAATTACCTAGAGGGTTATTGGGTCAATTGCCTAGAGGGGTATTGAATCAATTGCCTAGAGGGGTATTAGGTCAATTGCCTAGAGGGGTATTGGGTCAATTGCCTAGAGGGGTATTGGGTCAATTGCCTAGAGGGGTATTGGGTCAATTGCCTAGAAGGGTATTGGGTCAATTGCCTAGAGGGGTATTGGGTCAATTGCCTAGAGGGGTATTGGGTCAATTGCCTAGAGGGTTATTGGGTCAATTGCCTAGAGGGGTATTGGGTCAATTGCCTAGAGGGGTATTGGGTCAATTGTCTAGAGGGGTATTGGGTCAATTGCCTAGGGGGGTATTGGGTCAATTGCCTAGAGGGGTATTGTGTCAATTGCTTAGATGGGTATTGGGTCAATTGCCTAGAGGGGTATTGGATCAATTACCTAGAGGGGTATTGGATCAATTGCCTAGAGGGGTATTGGGTCAATTATCTATAGGGTTATTGGGTCAATTGCCTAGAGGGGTATTGGGTCAATTGCTTAGAGGGGTATTCGGTCAATTGCCTAGAGGGGTATTGGGTCAATTGCTTAGATGGGTATTGGGTCAATTGGCGAGAGGGGTATTGGGTCAATTACCTAGAGGGGTATTGGGTCAATTGCCTAGAGGGGTATTGGGTCAATTACCTAGAGGGTTATTGGGTCAATTGCCTAGAGGGGTATTGGGTCAATTGCTTAGAGGGGTATTGGGTCAATTACCTAGAGGGGTATTGGGTCAATTGCTTAGATGGGTATTGGGTCAATTGGCGAGAGGGGTATTGGGTCAATTACCTAGAGGGGTATTGGGTCAATTGCCTAGAGGGGTATTGGGTCAATTACCTAGAGGGTTATTGGGTCAATTGCCTAGAGGGGTATTGAATCAATTGCCTAGAGGGGTATTAGGTCAATTGCCTAGAGGGGTATTGGGTCAATTGCCTAGAGGGGTATTGGGTCAATTGCCTAGAGGGGTATTGGGTCAATTGCCTAGAAGGGTATTGGGTCAATTGCCTAGAGGGGTATTGGGTCAATTGCCTAGAGGGGTATTGGGTCAATTGCCTAGAGGGGTATTGGGTCAATTGCCTAGAGGGGTATTGGGTCAATTGCCTAGAGGGGTATTGGGTCAATTGTCTAGAGGGGTATTGGGTCAATTGCCTAGAGGGGTATTGGGTCAATTGCCTAGAGGGGTATTGGGTCAATTGCTTAGATGGTTATTGGGTCAATTGCCTAGAGGGGTATTGAATCAATTGCCTAGAGGGGTATTAGGTCAATTGCCTAGAGGGGTATTGGGTCAATTGCCTAGAGGGGTATTGGGTCAATTGCCTAGAGGGGTATTGGGTCAATTGCCTAGAAGGGTATTGGGTCAATTGCCTAGAGGGGTATTGGGTCAATTGCCTAGAGGGGTATTGGGTCAATTGCCTAGAGGGGTATTGGGTCAATTGCCTAGAGGGGTATTGGGTCAATCACTCATACGCGGATGACACGATTCTATTCACCGCCATCGATTCTAGCAATGCATCTGGATTCGAGAGGCTCTCGGAATGTACCACCGCCATGCAACAATGGTTCACTGCACACAACCTAGCCCTTAATCCGAAAAAGTCAGTGGCCATCATGTTAGGTACCAAGCAACGTCTCAATTCAGCAGCACTCCCCACACACATACACATCTTCGGTCATAGCATCAAGTTCACCAACCACTTCAGCTACCTCGGTGTCATCCTAGATTCAACTTTATCCTTCGACCGTCAAACCAACCATATCATCAGCTCATGTAACTTTCACCTGAAGGCTCTTAGACACATACGTCCTCTCATCTCTACTGAAATTGCCAACACTTTGGCATGTTGCATAGTTGGGTCTCGCCTTGACTATTGTAACTCCGTCCTTGTCCGGACCTCCGCTGGCAAACCTAAGGAAGCTTCAAAGACTACAAAATAACCTAGCACGCGTCGTCATTGCCCACACTCATCCCCGCCTCGACTCACTAGCTCGTCTCCGCGCTCTCAACTGGCTCCCCATTGCCAGTAGGGTCACATACAAGACCGCCTGCCTCTGCCACAATGCCTTCATATCCGCCTGCCCGCCGTATCTTTCTTCATTACTGACAACTTGCAGCTCAGCACACGGCAGATGCCTGCGCAGCGCGACTCACGACCTCCTCTCAATACCAAGATCCAGGATGGTCATGTCTACGCGCCGCTTCTCGGTGGCAGCCCCAACAGTCTGGAACGATACCCTCTGCACATTCGCAGCATCACCTCAATCGCCTCCTTCAAGAGACACTTAAAAACTCACCTCTACAATCATGCTTTTGAGCGACTCTGAGCTTGGCTCCGTGCCTCTGAGTTGCGGCCACTACGTCTGCAAATTTGCGCGCGTTACAAATTGTACTATTATTATTATTATTAATTGCCTAGAGGGGTATTGGGTCAATTGTCTAGAGGGGTATTGGGTCAATTGCCTAGAGGGGTATTGGGTCAATTGCCTAGAGGGGTATTGGGTCAATTGCCTAGAGGGGTATTGGGTCAATTGCCTAGAGGGGTTTTGGGTCAATTGCTTAGATGGGTATTGGGTCAATTGGCGAGAGGGGTATTGGGTCAATTACCTAGAGGGGTATTGGGTCAATTGCTTAGATGGGTATTGGGTCAATTGGCGAGAGGGGTATTGGGTCAATTACCTAGAGGGGTATTGGGTCAATTGCCTAGAGGGGTATTGGGTCAATTACCTAGAGGGTTATTGGGTCAATTGCCTAGAGGGGTATTGAATCAATTGCCTAGAGGGGTATTAGGTCAATTGCCTAGAGGGGTATTGGGTCAATTGCCTAGAGGGGTATTGGGTCAATTGCCTAGAGGGGTATTGGGTCAATTGCCTAGAAGGGTATTGGGTCAATTGCCTAGAGGGGTATTGGGTCAATTGCCTAGAGGGGTATTGGGTCAATTGCCTAGAGGGGTATTGGGTCAATTGCCTAGAGGTGTATTGGGTCAATTGCCTAGAGGGGTATTGGGTCAATTGTCTAGAGGGGTATTGGGTCAATTGCCTAGAGGGGTATTGGGTCAATTGCCTAGAGGGGTATTGGGTCAATTGCTTAGATGGTTATTGGGTCAATTGCCTAGAGGGGTATTGAATCAATTGCCTAGAGGGGTATTAGGTCAATTGCCTAGAGGGGTATTGGGTCAATTGCCTAGAGGGGTATTGGGTCAATTGCCTAGAGGGGTATTGGGTCAATTGCCTAGAAGGGTATTGGGTCAATTGCCTAGAGGGGTATTGGGTCAATTGCCTAGAGGGGTATTGGGTCAATTGCCTAGAGGGGTATTGGGTCAATCACTCATACGCGGATGACACGATTTTATTCACCGCCATCGATTCTAGCAATGCATCTGGATTCGAGAGGCTCTCGGAATGTACCACCGCCATGCAACAATGGTTCACTGCACACAACCTAGCCCTTAATCCGAAAAAGTCAGTGGCCATCATGTTAGGTACCAAGCAACGTCTCAATTCAGCAGCACTCCCCACACACATACACATCTTCGGTCATAGCATCAAGTTCACCAACCACTTCAGCTACCTCGGTGTCATCCTAGATTCAACTTTATCCTTCGACCGTCAAACCAACCATATCATCAGCTCATGTAACTTTCACCTGAAGGCTCTTAGACACATACGTCCTCTCATCTCTACTGAAATTGCCAACACTTTGGCATGTTGCATAGTTGGGTCTCGCCTTGACTATTGTAACTCCGTCCTTGTCCGGACCTCCGCTGGCAACCTAAGGAAGCTTCAAAGACTACAAAATAACCTAGCACGCGTCGTCATTGCCCACACTCATCCCCGCCTCGACTCACTAGCTCGCCTCCGCGCTCTCAACTGGCTCCCCATTGCCAGTAGGGTCACATACAAGACCGCCTGCCTCTGCCACAATGCCTTCATATCCGCCTGCCCGCCGTATCTTTCTTCATTACTGACAACTTGCAGCTCAGCACACGGCAGATGCCTGCGCAGTGCGACTCACGACCTCCTCTCAATACCAAGATCCAGGATGGTCATGTCTATGCGCCGCTTCTCGGTGGCAGCCCCAACAGTCTGGAACGATACCCTCTGCACATTCGCAGCATCACCTCAATCGCCTCCTTCAAGAGACACTTAAAAACTCACCTCTACAATCATGCTTTTGAGCGACTCTGAGCTTGGCTCCGTGCCTCTGAGTTGCGGCCACTACGTCTGCAAATTTGCGCGCGTTACAAATTGTACTATTATTATTATTATTAATTGCCTAGAGGGGTATTGGGTCAATTGTCTAGAGGGGTATTGGGTCAATTGCCTAGAGGGGTATTGGGTCAATTGCCTAGAGGGGTATTGGGTCAATTGCTTAGATGGGTATTGGGTCAATTGCCTAGAGGGGTATTGGATCAATTACCTAGAGGGGTATTGGATCAATTGCCTAGAGGGGTATTGGGTCAATTATATATAGGGTTATTGGGTCAATTGCCTAGAGGGGTATTGGATCAATTGCCTAGAGGGGTATTAGGTCAATTGCCTAGAGTGGTATTGGGTCAATTGCCTAGAGGGGTATTGGGTCAATTGCCGAGAGCGGTATTGGGTCAATTGCCTAGAGGGGTATTGGGTCAATTATCTAGAGGGTTATTGGTTCAATTGCCTAGAGGGATATTAGATCAATTGCCTAGAGGGGTATTAGGTCAATTGCCTAGAGTGGTATTGGGTCAATTGCCTAGAGGGGTATTGGGTCAATTGCCTAGAGGGGTATTGGGTCAATTGCCTAGAGGGGTATTGGGTCAATTGCCTAGAGGGGTATTGGGTCAATTGACTAGAGGGGTATTGGGTCAATTACCAAGAGGGGTATTGGGTCAATTGCTTAGAGGGGTATTGAGTCAATTGCCTAGGGGAGTATTGGGTCAATAGCCTAGAGGGGTATTGAGTCAATTGCCTACAGGGGTATTGGGTCAATTGCCTAGAGGGGTATTGAGTCAATTGCCTAGAGGGGTATTCGGTCAATTGCCTAGAGGGGTATTGGGTCAATTGCCTAGAGGGGTATTGGGTCAATTGCTTAGATGGGTATTGGGTCAATTGGCGAGAGGGGTATTGGGTCAATTACCTAGAGGGGTATTGGGTCAATTGCCTAGAGGGGTATTGGGTCAATTACCTAGAGGGTTATTGGGTCAATTGCCTAGAGGGGTATTGGATCAATTGCCTAGAGGGGTATTAGGTCAATTGCCTAGAGGGGTATTGGGTCAATTGCCTAGAGGGGTATTGGGTCAATTGCCTAGAGGGGTATTGGGTCAATTGCCTAGAGGGGTATTGGGTCAATTGCCTAGAGGGGTATTGGGTCAATTGCCTAGAGGGGTATTGGGTCAATTGCCTAGAGGGGTATTGGGTCAATTGCCTAGAGGGGTATTGGGTCAATTGCCTAGAGGGGTATTGGGTCAATTGCCTAGAGGGGTATTGGGTCAATTGTCTAGAGGGGTATTGGGTCAATTGCCTAGAGGGGTATTGGGTCAATTGCCTACAGGGGTATTGGTTCAATTGCCGAGAGGGGTATTGGGTCAAATGCCTAGAGGGGTATTGGGTCAATAGCCTAGAGGGGTATTGGGTCAATTGCCTAGAGGGGTATTGGGTCAATTGACTAGAGGGGTATTGGGTCAATTACCAAGAGGGGTATTGGGTCAAATGCTTAGAGGGGTATTGAGTCAATTGCCTAGGGGGGTATTGGGTCAATTGCCTAAAGGGGTATTGAGTCAATTGCCTACAGGGGTATTGGGTCAATTGCCTAGAGGGGTATTGGGTCAATTGCTTAGAGGGGTATTCGGTTAATTGCCTAGAGGGGTATTGGGTCAATTGCCTAGAGGGGTATTGGGTCAATTGCTTAGATAGGTATTGGGTCAATTGGCGAGAGGGGTATTGGGTCAATTACCTAGAGGGGTATTGGGTCAATTGCCTAGAGGGGTATTGGGTCAATTACCTAGAGGGTTATTGGGTCAATTGCCTAGAGGGGTATTGAATCAATTGCCTAGAGGGGTATAAGGTCAATTGCCTAGAGGGGTATTGGGTCAATTGCCTAGAGGGGTATTGGGTCAATTGCCTAGAGGGGTATTGGGTCAATTGCCTAGAAGGGTATTGGGTCAATTGCCTAGAGGGGTATTGGGTCAATTGCCTAGAGGGGTATTGGGTCAATTGCCTAGAGGGGTATTGGGTCAATTGCCTAGCGGGGTATTGGGTCAATTGCTTAGAGGGGTATTGGGTCAATTGTCTAGAGGGGTATTGGGTCAATTGCCTAGAGGGGTATTGGGTCAATTGCCTAGAGGGGTATTGGGTCAATTGCTTAGATGGGTATTGGGTCAATTGCCTAGAGGGGTATTGGATCAATTACCTAGAGGGGTATTGGATCAATTGCCTAGAGGGGTATTGGGTCAATTATCTATAGGGTTATTGGGTCAATTGCCTAGAGGGGTATTGGATCAATTGCCTAGAGGGGTATTAGGTCAATTGCCTAGAGTGGTATTGGGTCAATTGCCTAGAGGGGTATTGGGTCAATTGCCGAGAGGGGTATTGGGTCAATTGCCTAGAGGGGTATTGGGTCAATTATCTAGAGGGTTATTGGTTCAATTGCCTAGAGGGATATTAGATCAATTGCCTAGAGGGGTATTAGGTCAATTGCCTAGAGTGGTATTGGGTCAATTGCCTAGAGGGGTATTGGGTTAATTGCCTAGAGGGGTATTGGGTCAATTGCCTAGAGGGGTATTGGGTCAATTGCCTAGAGGGGTATTGGGTCAATTGACTAGAGGGGTATTGGGTCAATTACCAAGAGGGGTATTGGGTCAATTGCTTAGAGGGGTATTGAGTCAATTGCCTAGGGGGGTATTGGGTCAATAGCCTAGAGGGGTATTGAGTCAATTGCCTACAGGGGTATTGGGTCAATTGCCTAGAGGGGTATTGAGTCAATTGCCTAGAGGGGTATTCGGTCAATTGCCTAGAGGGGTATTGGGTCAATTGCCTAGAGGGGTATTGGGTCAATTGCTTAGATGGGTATTGGGTCAATTGGCGAGAGGGGTATTGGGTCAATTACCTAGAGGGGTATTGGGTCAATTGCCTAGAGGGGTATTGGGTCAATTACCTAGAGGGTTATTGGGTCAATTGCCTAGAGGGGTATTGGATCAATTGCCTAGAGGGGTATTAGGTCAATTGCCTAGAGGGGTATTGGGTCAATTGCCTAGAGGGGTATTGGGTCAATTGCCTAGAGGGGTATTGGGTCAATTGCCTAGAGGGGTATTGGGTCAATTGCCTAGAGGGGTATTGGGTCAATTGCCTAGAGTGGTATTGGGTCAATTGCCTAGAGGGGTATTGGGTCAATTGCCTAGAGGGGTATTGGGTCAATTGCCTAGAGGGGTATTGGGTCAATTGCCTAGAGGGGTATTGGGTCAATTGTCTAGAGGGGTATTGGGTCAATTGCCTAGAGGGGTATTGGGTCAATTGCCTACAGGGGTATTGGGTCAATTGCCTAGAGGGGTATTGGGTCAAATGCCTAGAGGGGTATTGGGTCAATTGCCTAGAGGGGTATTGGGTCAATTGCCTAGAGGGGTATTGGGTCAATTGACTAGAGGGGTATTGGGTCAATTACCAAGAGGGGTATTGGGTCAAATGCTTAGAGGGGTATTGAGTCAATTGCCTAGGGGGGTATTGGGTCAATTGCCTAAAGGGGTATTGAGTCAATTGCCTACAGGGGTATTGGGTCAATTGCCTAGAGGGGTATTGGGTCAATTGCTTAGAGGGGTATTCGGTCAATTGCCTAGAGGGGTATTGGGTCAATTGCCTAGAGGGGTATTGGGTCAATTGCTTAGATAGGTATTGGGTCAATTGGCGAGAGGGGTATTGGGTCAATTACCTAGAGGGGTATTGGGTCAATTGCCTAGAGGGGTATTGGGTCAATTACCTAGAGGGTTATTGGGTCAATTGCCTAGAGGGGTATTGAATCAATTGCCTAGAGGGGTATTAGGTCAATTGCCTAGAGGGGTATTGGGTCAATTGCCTAGAGGGGTATTGGGTCAATTGCCTAAAGGGGTATTGGGTCAATTACCTAGAGGGTTATTGGGTCAATTGCCCAGAGGGGTATTGAATCAATTGCCTAGAGGGGTATAAGGTCAATTGCCTAGAGGGGTATTGGGTCAATTGCCTAGAGGGGTATTGGGTCAATTGCCTAGAGGGGTATTGGGTCAATTGCCTAGAAGGGTATTGGGTCAATTGCCTAGAGGGGTATTGGGTCAATTGCCTAGAGGGGTATTGGGTCAATTGCCTAGAGGGGTATTGGGTCAATTGCCTAGAGGGGTATTGGGTCAATTGCTTAGAGGGGTATTGGGTCAATTGTCTAGAGGGGTATTGGGTCAATTGCCTAGAGGGGTATTGGGTCAATTGCCTAGAGGGGTATTGGGTCAATTGCTTAGATGGGTATTGGGTCAATTGCCTAGAGGGGTATTGGATCAATTACCTAGAGGGGTATTGGATCAATTGCCTAGAGGGGTATTGGGTCAATTATCTATAGGGTTATTGGGTCAATTGCCTAGAGGGGTATTGGATCAATTGCCTAGAGGGGTATTAGGTCAATTGCCTAGAGTGGTATTGGGTCAATTGCCTAGAGGGGTATTGGGTCAATTGCCGAGAGGGGTATTGGGTCAATTGCCTAGAGGGGTATTGGGTCAATTATCTAGAGGGTTATTGGTTCAATTGCCTAGAGGGATATTAGATCAATTGCCTAGAGGGGTATTAGGTCAATTGCCTAGAGTGGTATTGGGTCAATTGCCTAGAGGGGTATTGGGTTAATTGCCTAGAGGGGTATTGGGTCAATTGCCTAGAGGGGTATTGGGTCAATTGCCTAGAGGGGTATTGGGTCAATTGACTAGAGGGGTATTGGGTCAATTACCAAGAGGGGTATTGGGTCAATTGCTTAGAGGGGTATTGAGTCAATTGCCTAGGGGGGTATTGGGTCAATAGCCTAGAGGGGTATTGAGTCAATTGCCTACAGGGGTATTGGGTCAATTGCCTAGAGGGGTATTGAGTCAATTGCCTAGAGGGGTATTCGGTCAATTGCCTAGAGGGGTATTGGGTCAATTGCCTAGAGGGGTATTGGGTCAATTGCTTAGATGGGTATTGGGTCAATTGGCGAGAGGGGTATTGGGTCAATTACCTAGAGGGGTATTGGGTCAATTGCCTAGAGGGGTATTGGGTCAATTACCTAGAGGGTTATTGGGTCAATTGCCTAGAGGGGTATTGGATCAATTGCCTAGAGGGGTATTAGGTCAATTGCCTAGAGGGGTATTGGGTCAATTGCCTAGAGGGGTATTGGGTCAATTGCCTAGAGGGGTATTGGGTCAATTGCCTAGAGGGGTATTGGGTCAATTGCCTAGAGGGGTATTGGGTCAATTGCCTAGAGGGGTATTGGGTCAATTGCCTAGAGGGGTATTGGGTCAATTGTCTAGAGGGGTATTGGGTCAATTGCCTAGAGGGGTATTGGGTCAATTGCCTAGAGGGGTATTGGGTCAATTGCTTAGATGGGTATTGGGTCAATTGCCTAGAGGGGTATTGGATCAATTACCTAGAGGGGTATTGGATCAATTGCCTAGAGGGGTATTGGGTCAATTATCTATAGGGTTATTGGGTCAATTGCCTAGAGGGGTATTGGATCAATTGCCTAGAGGGGTATTAGGTCAATTGCCTAGAGTGGTATTGGGTCAATTGCCTAGAGGGGTATTGGGTCAATTGCCGAGAGGGGTATTGGGTCAATTGCCTAGAGGGGTATTGAGTCAATTATCTAGAGGGTTATTGGTTCAATTGCCTAGAGGGATATTAGATCAATTGCCTAGAGGGGTATTAGGTCAATTGCCTAGAGTGGTATTGGGTCAATTGCCTAGAGGGGTATTGGGTCAATTGCCTAGAGGGGTATTGGGTCAATTGCCTAGAGGGGTATTGGGTCAATTGCCTAGAGGGGTATTGGGTCAATTGACTAGAGGGGTATTGGGTCAATTACCAAGAGGGGTATTGGGTCAATTGCTTAGAGGGGTATTGAGTCAATTGCCTAGGGGGGTTTTGGGTCAATAGCCTAGAGGGGTATTGAGTCAATTGCCTACAGGGGTATTGGGTCAATTGCCTAGAGGGGTATTGAGTCAATTGCCTAGAGGGGTATTCGGTCAATTGCCTAGAGGGGTATTGGGTCAATTGCCTAGAGGGGTATTGGGTCAATTGCTTAGATGGGTATTGGGTCAATTGGCGAGAGGGGTATTGGGTCAATTACCTAGAGGGGTATTGGGTCAATTGCCTAGAGGGGTATTGGGTCAATTACCTAGAGGGTTATTGGGTCAATTGCCTAGAGGGGTATTGGATCAATTGCCTAGAGGGGTATTAGGTCAATTGCCTAGAGGGGTATTGGGTCAATTGCCTAGAGGGGTATTGGGTCAATTGCCTAGAGGGGTATTGGGTCAATTGCCTAGAGGGGTATTGGGTCAATTGCCTAGAGGGGTATTGGGTCAATTGCCTAGAGGGGTATTGGGTCAATTGCCTAGAGGGGTATTGGGTCAATTGCCTAGAGGGGTATTGGGTCAATTGCCTAGAGGGGTATTGGGTCAATTGCCTAGAGGGGTATTGGGTCAATTGTCTAGAGGGGTATTGGGTCAATTGCCTAGAGGGGTACTGGGTCAATTGCCTACAGGGGTATTGGGTCAATTGCCTAGAGGGGTATTGGGTCAAATGCCTAGAGGGGTATTGGGTCAATTGCCTAGAGGGGTATTGGGTCAATTGCCTAGAGGGGTATTGGGTCAATTGACTAGAGGGGTATTGGGTCAATTACCAAGAGGGGTATTGGGTCAAATGCTTAGAGGGGTATTGAGTCAATTGCCTAAGGGGGTATTGGGTCAATTGCCTAAAGGGGTATTGAGTCAATTGCCTACAGGGGTATTGGGTCAATTGCCTAGAGGGGTATTGGGTCAATTGCTTAGAGGGGTATTCGGTTAATTGCCTAGAGGGGTATTGGGTCAATTGCCTAGAGGGGTATTGGGTCAATTGCTTAGATAGGTATTGGGTCAATTGGCGAGAGGGGTATTGGGTCTGTTGTATATGTTGGTTATCAAAATTTGTTATGTTGTATGCGTGCGTGGGTGAAATTATTATGTTGTATATGTGGGTTATGAATATTCAGTGAAAATAATAATAATTAAATGAAACTTGGCCAAATGTGTAATTATCCGGAAATATGTTTTATGTAATTATGCACATTTTAATTATGCCAATTCGAGAGGTAATCGTATTAATTATGCGAGTGGGTGTATATATGATAATGCAAGTCGTTATGATAACCAGACCCCGCCTCGGTGATGAGGGTGGGTTATCGATCGGAATAAGGCAATTAATCGTATGCAGTTATGCAGGTGTGGTGTAAGTATGCACGATTAACTTAGATTAACTCGGCATCGTTGTCTAGGTTCGTCTCATTCTCGCTTTAACATTCCCAGAGTGTGTATTCGTGGTTATATTTTAGGTCCCCGGTTCACCCCGTTATCGCTTTAACATTTACTGAGTATGTATTAGTGTGTTTATTAAGGTCACCAAGTTCAGATCTCAACGCAGAAGCAGATCTTATGCATAGATTTCAGGAAAGAATCACACAACCACTTCTGTATTGATCAATTTATTACTAATTCGACCTTAACTATGATATAGTATGCGAACTCTCAATCCCGGAACGTCAACACGGCATCAATACAGTATCATCAACGATTGTCTGATTTCACTTTGACAACGGCACATGGATCCCGCATAACGCGATGGTTGTTAGTGAGAGAGAGAGTCGTTAAAATATGCAAATACTATGCTAAGAAAACCTTAACGTTAATGAATGATTATACTCAATATTGTTCACGCAGTACCGCACTCCTTATTGATCATACGCAACCCTTATCACGTTGTTAGCACCTTGGGTCACGGGACAGTTGAATATTCTGTAGAGGATGCGAGTACGTGCGGCGATTATGACTGAAAGATACTTGAAAGATTATACGGCGATAAAAAAAAAACAATCAAAAACAGTTATTATTCTTAAAGGCATCAATCTCAACAGATACATCGGCAGGTTATCTGACAACAGAACGGCTCGGAGTAAGGGCCTGCGACGGTGCTCCTTTTCCGAAGATCGTTATCTTATACCAAGTTTACTAATTGGGGACCAGATCACCTGATAAGGATCCGGTGGGCCACCACTCCCCACGTGAGCGTGGCTCGGCGGAAGGAGGTGCCAAGAATCAGTTCGTATTGATGGATCTGTTGGGAATTTATGCGATTAAGAGTACAGCCCACTAAATATTAAAGATAAAAATTACGAATACTTTTATAAACGACGGATGGCCATCACTCGGTCTCGTTGTGGTGCCTTCCCAGCCACGGATGGCTTATGGGTTCGAGTGTGTTTGAGTGGTAAGAGTTGTCTTGAATAGTCAGTGTTCGGAGTCGATTCTTTATGTCAAACAGACGCCTGGTGGTCGTGTGGTGAGGGGGCGGTGCGCGTCATACGTATCAGTCGCTCCCCTGTCACCGTGGTGAACTGGTTCGGATGCCCGTTGATACGCTGTCGCAGTTCGGAACCCGGTCGGTAGGTGGCGCCCAGAACTCGCTCGCAGCGTGCAGTGTTGGGTCGTCGTGTGCACGGAGCCTCGTCGCCAAACCGCGACCCTCACCACTCCGGCGGCAGCAGAGACCTCCGACTCGGCAGAGGTTGACCCACGCAGGCCGAGTTGAGCTGTCAAGCGGGTCTTGCCCGCCTGCAGAGGAGATGGGGAGCCGCTTGAGTCGAGCCCCGAGAGCCGGCTTTGGTAAGCCGATCGAACTCGGCTGAGTCCCAGACGAGCTGAAGATGAGTCGAGCCGACCCGCTGGTCGCACTCGCTCCTGAGCCGACCCTCCCGGTCGAGCTCGCTCCTGAGCCGACCCGCTGGTCGCACCCCCCACGTGAGCCGACCCGCTGGTCGCACTCCCCACGTGAGCCGACCCGCTGGTCGCACTAATTTCCAATGCTCAGGATCCTTTCCTTTATGCCGAAAAATCCCCCTGGATCCCGCCCACAAGGCGGGGCTTCTTTCGATTTTTGCTGTGTCAGGATCTGTCCGTAGGCAGGTGTGTCCATGTGTGTGTCCGTACGGTATATTCCGTTGTCACACTCCCTCCATAAAACCCACGAGCAAACAATCAGATGTTACAAATTGCCTCGAAGTCGTCTCTCTGTCTGGGTGCAATATTATCTCTTGTCTGGCCTTCTTCATGAACCCAAAACACAGACGTTACAAATCGTCTCATAGGCGTCTTTGTTCGTGTTGCACAACCTGGAGGGAGGGGCAACTCTCTCTCCGACCCGGCGCACAAAGAAATGGTTAAGAAGTTTTAAGTTAACATTTGTCCCTTACTATTTCACAGTTATGATTCTGTATGTAACCTAAGGTCTGTCGTTTCCCATCGTGGTGCTTGACTCAAGTGGAGGTGTTTCCCCGAGCGTATACACACTCCTATCCCGCGCTGCGGGGATACAAAGACGGCCGGGATCTCCCTTTCTCTCCGACCCTGGGTTTAACATCGGTTTTTTTTATTATGTATTTATATTCGACCTGGTGGTGATTCATCCCGTTATCCTGGCTTTTCCATAAGTTTTACTTTTGTCTTTTCATGCATATGCTTAGTATTATTAATTTATTTCCGATATCTTAGGTTAAGGGTAAGTTCTTGATCCTAGGAATTCGTATTCCTTGGTGTCTGCATGGTTATATAAGCGGAATATAGTTTACGGTGAATAGCGTTAACATTGATGTTATGTACGATATTATGTATTGTGATGTCTTTAACTTAACTTGTTTGTCAGGGCTTTACTGACACGAAGTTGCATTCCATAGCCCCGCAGTCTTTGCCCCACCCTATCTCTGCTCGCCGTTGTTATTGCCGTCCAGCTGACGCCGTTAACTCAAGGCCTCATTAATTTCCGTCACTCCTTGTAGGTGAGGGCGGTTGAACCTTGGAGTCAGTTCTGGTTTTTGTCTGCCTGCTTCTTCTTGTGTCCCCTGACCCCGGGAGTTATTATTTCTACTTTTATGGCCTGTCGAAGCCCGACTCGCTGTTGCTGGGCTGGTGTCGTTCCCGGCTTTTTGCTTACGTTTGCAGTTCGCCGTGCTCTTAATTTCCTTCCCTCTTCAACCTTATATCGACTATTCGCTCCTGTCTGGGTGCGATTCAATTTTGACTTAGGAAGGTTCTGATTGTCATATGCTTCGGGTCGAGTTGTATAGAAAGTATTAAAGTATGGAAATAACATTTCATATTGACTTAATGATGGTGATGGTTCAGTAGGCGTAACTTGTGGCCTGGTTTAATTGGAGTGGG
This sequence comes from Lethenteron reissneri, assembly GCF_015708825.2. Classification (NCBI taxonomy): domain Eukaryota; kingdom Metazoa; phylum Chordata; class Hyperoartia; order Petromyzontiformes; family Petromyzontidae; genus Lethenteron; species Lethenteron reissneri. The sequence continues at coordinate 425,851 of NC_083781.1, read as the reverse complement.
TGTGAATATCAATAACTTTAGCCTACCCTGTTGTTAAATTCCGACTTTAACGTTACTTTAATAGCAATACAGAATAATTGAGCTTTTTGTCTTAACTAGGCGAACGCGAACTTCTGGTGACCCCCGCAGCCTTGTTGTTCAGCTGGGTCTGCCTCCTTGAGAGATATACAACACTCTTATTCTCCTCACTGTGGCCATCCAACCTTCTGCTCTGGGAGTGTTATTCTTAATTTCAGGTCAAAGGCCCCCTCACGTTCAGACGTGCAGGGTTGTTTAAATCAGCTCCCTCCCCTGTGCACACAGCCTTGAGCTGACCCACTTATTTTCGTTCCCTCAGCTGCAGGAGGACAAGGCGTACTTCTACCTCCCCCCTGTGTGCACGTGTTCTAACTAGCTCGGAATCCCTAAACACACAATCAGTGATGATTCCTGGCTTTCTGTGGTTGTGATTTAGACAAAGGCGCCTCTGCTTTCTTCCATTGCCTTTGAGTCGACACTGCCCTATTATTTGCCCATGTGCTGAGGTCATAGAATTTGTTTTGACTTCAGTAATATTAACATTCAGTATTGGATTAGCAAATGGGCAATGGTTCATTGATGTAGCTCGCAGCCTGGTCTCCAATTTGAGCGAGCGCGAGGATCGATAATTTAGCCTACTCTGTTGTTGAATTTCGAATTTTGACGTTACTTTAAAACCATGCAGGATGGTTGGGCTTTTTGCCTTAACTATGTCTGGCTGACACTCCCACTGTCTCTGCCGCCTGCACGGGTGACATGTGCCCGTTCATCAGGCCTTATCTTTCCTTGAAGCAAGGTTGCAAATTCTGCCATCCTAGCCCTCCTCCAGTTCATTACTTAACAACACCTGGTGTTTTGCAGTTTGCTGCGCTTTGGTGTGTTTCATTCATTAAAAAAAGTAAAAAGATAATATATAAAAATATCATCAAATATTATTAATCTCAATTTTGGAAGAAGGGTTAGTATACAACAGGTCAATTACCTAGAGGGGTATTGGGTCAATTGCCTAGAGGGGTATTGGGTCAATTACCTAGAGGGTTATTGGGTCAATTGCCTAGAGGGGTATTGAATCAATTGCCTAGAGGGGTATTAGGTCAATTGCCTAGAGGGGTATTGGGTCAATTGCCTAGAGGGGTATTGGGTCAATTGCCTAGAGGGGTATTGGGTCAATTGCCTAGAAGGGTATTGGGTCAATTGCCTAGAGGGGTATTGGGTCAATTGCCTAGAGGGGTATTGGGTCAATTGCCTAGAGGGGTATTGGGTCAATTGTCTAGAGGGGTATTGGGTCAATTGCCTAGAGGGGTATTGGGTCAATTGCCTAGAGGGGTATTGGGTCAATTGCTTAGATGGGTATTGGGTCAATTGCCTAGAGGGGTATTGGATCAATTACCTAGAGGGGTATTGGATCAATTGCCTAGAGGGGTATTGGGTCAATTATCTATAGGGTTATTGGGTCAATTGTCTAGAGGGGTATTGGATCAATTGCCTAGAGGGGTATTAGGTCAATTGCCTAGAGTGGTATTGGGTCAATTGCCTAGATGGGTATTGGGTCAATTGCCGAGAGGGGTATTGGGTCAATTGCCTAGAGGGGTATTGGGTCAATTATCTAGAGGGTTATTGGTTCAATTGCCTAGAGGGATATTAGATCAATTGCCTAGAGGGGTATTAGGTCAATTGCCTAGAGTGGTATTGGGTCAATTGCCTAGAGGGGTATTGGGTCAATTGCCTAGAGGGGTATTGGGTCAATTGCCTAGAGGGGTATTGGGTCAATTGCCTAGAGGGGTATTGGGTCAATTGACTAGAGGGGTATTGGGTCAATTACCAAGAGGGGTATTGGGTCAATTGCTTAGAGGGGTATTGAGTCAATTGCCTAGGGGGGTATTGGGTCAATAGCCTAGAGGGGTATTGAGTCAATTGCCTACAGGGGTATTGGGTCAATTGCCTAGAGGGGTATTGAGTCAATTGCCTAGAGGGGTATTCGGTCAATTGCCTAGAGGGGTATTGGGTCAATTGCCTAGAGGGGTATTGGGTCAATTGCTTAGATGGGTATTGGGTCAATTGGCGAGAGGGGTATTGGGTCAATTACCTAGAGGGGTATTGGGTCAATTGCCTAGAGGGGTATTGGGTCAATTACCTAGAGGGTTATTGGGTCAATTGCCTAGAGGGGTATTGGATCAATTGCCTAGAGGGGTATTAGGTCAATTGCCTAGAGGGGTATTGGGTCAATTGCCTAGAGGGGTATTGGGTCAATTGCCTAGAGGGGTATTGGGTCAATTGCCTAGAGGGGTATTGGGTCAATTGCCTAGAGGGGTATTGGGTCAATTGCCTAGAGGGGTATTGGGTCAATTGCCTAGAAAGGGTATTGGGTCAATTGCCTAGAGTGGTATTGGGTCAATTGCCTAGAGGGGTATTGGGTCAATTGCCTAGAGGGGTATTGGGTCAATTGCCTAGAGGGGTATTGGGTCAATTGCTTAGATAGGTATTGGGTCAATTGGCGAGAGGGGTATTGGGTCAATTACCTAGAGGGGTATTGGGTCAATTGCCTAGAGGGGTATTGGGTCAATTACCTAGAGGGTTATTGGGTCAATTGCCTAGAGGGGTATTGAATCAATTGCCTAGAGGGGTATTAGGTCAATTGCCTAGAGGGGTATTGGGTCAATTGCCTAGAGGGGTATTGGGTCAATTGCCTAGAGGGGTATTGGGTCAATTGCCTAGAGGGGTATTGGGTCAATTGTCTAGAGGGGTATTGGGTCAATTGCCTAGAGGGGTATTGGGTCAATTGCCTAGAGGGGTATTGGGTCAATTGCTTAGATGGGTATTGGGTCAATTGCCTAGAGGGGTATTGGATCAATTACCTTGAGGGGTATTGGATCAATTGCCTAGAGGGGTATTGGGTCAATTATCTATAGGGTTATTGGGTCAATTGCCTAGAGGGGTATTGGGTCAATTGCTTAGAGGGGTATTCGGTCAATTGCCTATAGGGGTATTGGGTCAATTGCTTAGATGGGTATTGGGTCAATTGGCGAGAGGGGTATTGGGTCAATTACCTAGAGGGGTATTGGGTCAATTGCCTAGAGGGGTATTGGGTCAATTACCTAGAGGGTTATTGGGTCAATTGCCTAGAGGGGTATTGGGTCAATTGCTTAGAGGGGTATTGGGTCAATTACCTAGAGGGGTATTGGGTCAATTGCTTTGATGGGTATTGGGTCAATTGGCGAGAGGGGTATTGGGTCAATTACCTAGAGGGGTATTGGGTCAATTGCCTAGAGGGGTATTGGGTCAATTACCTAGAGGGTTATTGGGTCAATTGCCTAGAGGGGTATTGAATCAATTGCCTAGAGGGGTATTAGGTCAATTGCCTAGAGGGGTATTGGGTCAATTGCCTAGAGGGGTATTGGGTCAATTGCCTAGAGGGGTATTGGGTCAATTGCCTAGAAGGGTATTGGGTCAATTGCCTAGAGGGGTATTGGGTCAATTGCCTAGAGGGGTATTGGGTCAATTGCCTAGAGGGGTATTGGGTCAATTGCCTAGAGGGGTATTGGGTCAATTGCCTAGAGGGGTATTGGGTCAATTGACTAGAGGGGTATTGGGTCAATTACCAAGAGGGGTATTGGGTCAATTGCTTAGAGGGGTATTGAGTCAATTGCCTAGGGGGGTATTGGGTCAATAGCCTAGAGGGGTATTGAGTCAATTGCCTACAGGGGTATTGGGTCAATTGCCTAGAGGGGTATTGAGTCAATTGCCTAGAGGGGTATTAGGTCAATTGCCTAGAGTGGTATTGGGTCAATTGCCTAGAGGGGTATTGGGTCAATTGCCGAGAGGGGTATTGGGTCAATTGCCTAGAGGGGTATTGGGTCAATTATCTAGAGGGTTATTGGTTCAATTGCCTAGAGGGATATTAGATCAATTGCCTAGAGGGGTATTAGGTCAATTGCCTAGAGTGGTATTGGGTCAATTGCCTAGAGGGGTATTGGGTCAATTGCCTAGAGGGGTATTGGGTCAATTGCCTAGAGGGGTATTGGGTCAATTGCCTAGAGGGGTATTGGGTCAATTGACTAGAGGGGTATTGAGTCAATTGCCTAGGGGGGTTTTGGGTCAATAGCCTAGAGGGGTATTGAGTCAATTGCCTACAGGGGTATTGGGTCAATTGCCTAGAGGGGTATTGAGTCAATTGCCTAGAGGGGTATTCGGTCAATTGCCTAGAGGGGTATTGGGTCAATTGCCTAGAGGGGTATTGGGTCAATTGCTTAGATGGGTATTGGGTCAATTGGCGAGAGGGGTATTGGGTCAATTACCTAGAGGGGTATTGGGTCAATTGCCTAGAGGGGTATTGGGTCAATTACCTAGAGGGTTATTGGGTCAATTGCCTAGAGGGGTATTGGATCAATTGCCTAGAGGGTAGGTATGCCTAGGGGTATTGGGTCAATTGCCTAGAGGGGTATTGGGTCAATTGCCTAGAGGGGTATTGGGTCAATTGCCTAGAGGGGTATTGGGTCAATTGCCTAGAGGGGTATTGGGTCAATTGCCTAGAGGGGTATTGGGTCAATTGCCTAGAGGGGTATTGGGTCAATTGCCTAGAGGGGTATTGGGTCAATTGCCTAGAGGGGTATTGGGTCAATTGCCTAGAGGGGTATTGGGTCAATTGCCTAGAGGGGTATTGGGTCAATTGTCTAGAGGGGTATTGGGTCAATTGCCTAGAGGGGTACTGGGTCAATTGCCTACAGGGGTATTGGGTCAATTGCCTAGAGGGGTATTGGGTCAAATGCCTAGAGGGGTATTGGGTCAATTGCCTAGAGGGGTATTGGGTCAATTGCCTAGAGGGGTATTGGGTCAATTGACTAGAGGGGTATTGGGTCAATTACCAAGAGGGGTATTGGGTCAAATGCTTAGAGGGGTATTGAGTCAATTGCCTAAGGGGGTATTGGGTCAATTGCCTAAAGGGGTATTGAGTCAATTGCCTACAGGGGTATTGGGTCAATTGCCTAGAGGGGTATTGGGTCAATTGCTTAGAGGGGTATTCGGTTAATTGCCTAGAGGGGTATTGGGTCAATTGCCTAGAGGGGTATTGGGTCAATTGCTTAGATAGGTATTGGGTCAATTGGCGAGAGGGGTATTGGGTCTGTTGTATATGTTGGTTATCAAAATTTGTTATGTTGTATGCGTGCGTGGGTGAAATTATTATGTTGTATATGTGGGTTATGAATATTCAGTGAAAATAATAATAATTAAATGAAACTTGGCCAAATGTGTAATTATCCGGAAATATGTTTTATGTAATTATGCACATTTTAATTATGCCAATTCGAGAGGTAATCGTATTAATTATGCTAGTGGGTGTAATTATGATAATGCAAGTCGTTATGATAACCAGACCCCGCCTCGGTGATGAGGGTGGGTTATCGATCGGAATAAGGCAATTAATCGTATGCAGTTATGCAGGTGTGGTGTAAGTATGCAAGATTAACTTAGATTAACTCGGCATCGTTGTCTAGGTTCGTCTCATTCTCGCTTTAACATTCCCAGAGTGTGTATTCGTGGTTATATTTTAGGTCCCCGGTTCACCCCGTTATCGCTTTAACATTTACTGAGTATGTATTAGTGTGTTTATTAAGGTCACCAAGTTCAGATCTCAACGCAGAAGCAGATCTTATGCATAGATTTCAGGAAAGAATCACACAACCACTTCTGTATTGATCAATTTATTACTAATTCGACCTTAACTATGATATAGTATGCGAACTCTCAATCCCGGAACGTCAACACGGCATCAATACAGTATCATCAACGATTGTCTGATTTCACTTTGACAACGGCACATGGATCCCGCATAACGCGATGGTTGTTAGTGAGAGAGAGAGTCGTTAAAATATGCAAATACTATGCTAAGAAAACCTTAACGTTAATGAATGATTATACTCAATATTGTTCACGCAGTACCGCACTCCTTATTGATCATACGCAACCCTTATCACGTTGTTAGCACCTTGGGTCACGGGACAGTTGAATATTCTGTAGAGGATGCGAGTACGTGCGGCGATTATGACTGAAAGATACTTGAAAGATTATACGGCGATAAAAAAAAAACAATCAAAAACAGTTATTATTCTTAAAGGCATCAATCTCAACAGATACATCGGCAGGTTATCTGACAACAGAACGGCTCGGAGTAAGGGCCTGCGACGGTGCTCCTTTTCCGAAGATCGTTATCTTATACCAAGTTTACTAATTGGGGACCAGATCACCTGATAAGGATCCGGTGGGCCACCACTCCCCACGTGAGCGTGGCTCGGCGGAAGGAGGTGCCAAGAATCAGTTCGTATTGATGGATCTGTTGGGAATTTATGCGATTAAGAGTACAGCCCACTAAATATTAAAGATAAAAATTACGAATACTTTTATAAACGACGGATGGCCATCACTCGGTCTCGTTGTGGTGCCTTCCCAGCCACGGATGGCTTATGGGTTCGAGTGTGTTTGAGTGGTAAGAGTTGTCTTGAATAGTCAGTGTTCGGAGTCGATTCTTTATGTCAAACAGACGCCTGGTGGTCGTGTGGTGAGGGGGCGGTGCGCGTCATACGTATCAGTCGCTCCCCTGTCACCGTGGTGAACTGGTTCGGATGCCCGTTGATACGCTGTCGCAGTTCGGAACCCGGTCGGTAGGTGGCGCCCACAACTCGCTCGCAGCGTGCAGTGTTGGGTCGTCGTGTGCACGGAGCCTCGTCGCCAAACCGCGACCCTCACCACTCCGGCGGCAGCAGAGACCTCCGACTCGGCAGAGGTTGACCCACGCAGGCCGAGTTGAGCTGTCAAGCGGGTCTTGCCCGCCTGCAGAGGAGATGGGGAGCCGCTTGAGTCGAGCCCCGAGAGCCGGCTTTGGTAAGCCGATCGAACTCGGCTGAGTCCCAGACGAGCTGAAGATGAGTCGAGCCGACCCGCTGGTCGCACTCGCTCCTGAGCCGACCCTCCCGGTCGAGCTCGCTCCTGAGCCGACCCGCTGGTCGCACCCCCCACGTGAGCCGACCCGCTGGTCGCACTCCCCACGTGAGCCGACCCGCTGGTCGCACTAATTTCCAATGCTCAGGATCCTTTCCTTTATGCCGAAAAATCCCCCTGGATCCCGCCCACAAGGCGGGGCTTCTTTCGATTTTTGCTGTGTCAGGATCTGTCCGTAGGCAGGTGTGTCCATGTGTGTGTCCGTACGGTATATTCCGTTGTCACACTCCCTCCATAAAACCCACGAGCAAACAATCAGATGTTACAAATTGCCTCGAAGTCGTCTCTCTGTCTGGGTGCAATATTATCTCTTGTCTGGCCTTCTTCATGAACCCAAAACACAGACGTTACAAATCGTCTCATAGGCGTCTTTGTTCGTGTTGCACAACCTGGAGGGAGGGGCAACTCTCTCTCCGACCCGGCGCACAAAGAAATGGTTAAGAAGTTTTAAGTTAACATTTGTCCCTTACTATTTCACAGTTATGATTCTGTATGTAACCTAAGGTCTGTCGTTTCCCATCGTGGTGCTTGACTCAAGTGGAGGTGTTTCCCCGAGCGTATACACACTCCTATCCCGCGCTGCGGGGATACAAAGACGGCCGGGATCTCCCTTTCTCTCCGACCCTGGGTTTAACATCGGTTTTTTTTATTATGTATTTATATTCGACCTGGTGGTGATTCATCCCGTTATCCTGGCTTTTCCATAAGTTTTACTTTTGTCTTTTCATGCATATGCTTAGTATTATTAATTTATTTCCGATATCTTAGGTTAAGGGTAAGTTCTTGATCCTAGGAATTCGTATTCCTTGGTGTCTGCATGGTTATATAAGCGGAATATAGTTTACGGTGAATAGCGTTAACATTGATGTTATGTACGATATTATGTATTGTGATGTCTTTAACTTAACTTGTTTGTCAGGGCTTTACTGACACGAAGTTGCATTCCATAGCCCCGCAGTCTTTGCCCCACCCTATCTCTGCTCGCCGTTGTTATTGCCGTCCAGCTGACGCCGTTAACTCAAGGCCTCATTAATTTCCGTCACTCCTTGTAGGTGAGGGCGGTTGAACCTTGGAGTCAGTTCTGGTTTTTGTCTGCCTGCTTCTTCTTGTGTCCCCTGACCCCGGGAGTTATTATTTCTACTTTTATGGCCTGTCGAAGCCCGACTCGCTGTTGCTGGGCTGGTGTCGTTCCCGGCTTTTTGCTTACGTTTGCAGTTCGCCGTGCTCTTAATTTCCTTCCCTCTTCAACCTTATATCGACTATTCGCTCCTGTCTGGGTGCGATTCAATTTTGACTTAGGAAGGTTCTGATTGTCATATGCTTCGGGTCGAGTTGTATAGAAAGTATTAAAGTATGGAAATAACATTTCATATTGACTTAATGATGGTGATGGTTCAGTAGGCGTAACTTGTGGCCTGGTTTAATTGGAGTGGGTGTGAATATCAATAACTTTAGCCTACCCTGTTGTTAAATTCCGACTTTAACGTTACTTTAATAGCAATACAGAATAATTGAGCTTTTTGTCTTAACTAGGCGAACGCGAACTTCTGGTGACCCCCGCAGCCTTGTTGTTCAGCTGGGTCTGCCTCCTTGAGAGATATACAACACTCTTATTCTCCTCACTGTGGCCATCCAACCTTCTGCTCTGAGAGTGTTATTCTTAATTTCAGGTCAAAGGCCCCCTCACGTTCAGACGTGCAGGGTTGTTTAAATCAGCTCCCTCCCCTGTGCACACAGCCTTGAGCTGACCCACTTATTTTCGTTCCCTCAGCTGCAGGAGGACAAGGCGTACTTCTACCTCCCCCCTGTGTGCACGTGTTCTAACTAGCTCGGAATCCCTAAACACACAATCAGTGATGATTCCTGGCTTTCTGTGGTTGTGATTTAGACAAAGGCGCCTCTGCTTTCTTCCATTGCCTTTGAGTCGACACTGCCCTATTATTTGCCCATGTGCTGAGGTCATAGCATTTGTTTTGACTTCAGTAATATTAACATTCAGTATTGGATTAGCAAATGGGCAATGGTTCATTGATGTAGCTCGCAGCCTGGTCTCCAATTTGAGCGAGCGCGAGGATCGATAATTTAGCCTACTCTGTTGTTGAATTTCGAATTTTGACGTTACTTTAAAACCATGCAGGATGGTTGGGCTTTTTGCCTTAACTATGTCTGGCTGACACTCCCACTGTCTCTGCCGCCTGCACGGGTGACATGTGCCCGTTCATCAGGCCTTATCTTTCCTTGAAGCAAGGTTGCAAATTCTGCCATCCTAGCCCTCCTCCAGTTCATTACTTAACAACACCTGGTGTTTTGCAGTTTGCTGCGCTTTGGTGTGTTTCATTCATTAAAAAAAGTAAAAAGATAATATATAAAAATATCATCAAATATTATTAATCTCAATTTTGGAAGAAGGGTTAGTATACAACATTCCGCCCTTTTAAAAATGACCAGTGGTCAAATGGCCACGGGTTATTTTTAAAAAAATATGTATACCCTTCTTCCATCATGAACCATCGATTGTCCTCAAGTTTTGCTGCTATTCCTTACAACGCGCGCGTACGTGTCACAACTTAACATGGTTATATGTGACAAGAGAGAGGAAAAAAGAAAAAAAAAATTCTAAAGGAAGGTAAAACGATAAGGGAGGGAAAAATTATTCTATTGACTACGTGTTATAGGAGATATCGTTAAAAAGATAGTTTCTATGGTTATTCTTGGGTGGCATCATCAGGCCTTGGCTCCCTTCTAGCTTGGCAAGGTACGTTAGCAGGAGCGTGAGCAGGAGGGCTGCCATTCCCTGGAAAACATGTTACATATTATTGTAGTGTGATAAGCCCATTAGTTTAGTTCCCCCCCCCCCTTTTTCCACCTTTATTCCTCATCTTGCTCCACCAGCACAGGGTACGGTTTGATTTGGTTGATGTGCACCCACTTGTATTGCTGCTCTCTTCCTGTCTTTGTGATTTTTAGCTGATATACGACTGGGGACATTTTGTCAACAACCTCGTGTGGTCCTGTCCAGGAAGGCAGGAATTTCCTGCACTTCTGTTTTCTTTTCTCGTAATTGAGGTACCACACCTGGTCTCCTAGCTGGTATTCTGCGTGGCTGGCTTTTTGGTCATAGTATGCTTTGCTCCCCTGAGCCTCTACTTGCAACTGGTCCCTGACCATAGCGAATGTGCTCTGTAGGTGACTATTGAGTCCCGTCAGGTATTCAGTTGGCGTCATTGCCGTCGGGGTCTCGTCCTCCGCTGGGACATATAACAGGTGTACTGGGAGGGTCATTAGCCTCCCTGTCATGATCTCGAAGGGTGTCCTGCCTGTAGCTCGGTTGGGTGTGGCTCGCATGGCCATCAAGACTAGGGGTAGTTTCGTATCCCAGTCGCGGCCCGTGGTAGACACATATTTCTTTAGGAGGCTCACGATGGTCCTGTTGGCTCTTTCCACCTGTCCTGAGGATTGTGGATGGTATGCGACATGTAATTGTCTTTTTACTCCCAACATCTTCCACACTTCTGTGATGACCTCGGCTGTGAAGTGGCTTCCTTTGTCTGAATCGATCGTTGACGGTAGGCCCCATCTACTGAATATTTGGTTGATCAGTAGGATAGCGGTCGTTTCCGCGGTGTTGTTGGGTGCTGGTAAACACTGTCCATTTAGAGAATGCACAGGTCACAGTTAGCATGTACTTGTTCCCTTTGGTTGATCGGTTGACAGGTCCTATCCAGTCGATTTGTAGGTTGGACCAAGGATAATCTGTTCCCCTCCTCTGTAGGGGTGCCCTATGCTGTGAGGTCGTTGGCTGGTACTTACAACACACGAGACAGTTGGACACATGTTTGTGTATGTCTTCCCCCATTTTTGGCCAGTAGGCCACCTGTCGCAGCATCTGTCCCGTATTCACCTCGCATCGGTGGCCGCTGCACGGTTCATTGTGGGCGTGTTGTAACATTATTTCTCGATATTGAGAGGGGACTACCCATCTAGGTCGACCGTCTTTTTCGTTTGTGTATACCAGTAGCCCTTTTCGCATTGAGAACCTTTTGATTTGGCTATGCATGATCTCGAGCTCTTTGTTGTCATTCAAGTTGTCAGTAGTGATTGGTTTTCCTGCTGGATCTTGGATATGATCGGCGAGTGTCTTTAGTGTTTCGTCCTCTTGTTGCATTCTGATCAGGTCTTCGGAAGGCTGGGCACTGTTCAATTGGGCTCTGGTTCCAGCTTCTGCCGGGTTCTTCCCACTTCTTGTGACCAGTCTTATCACGGCGATGTCTTGGTTCGTCGACTCTTGTTGTCCGTCTCTGTCGGTTTGGTCTTCTAGCTTCCACGGGGTGCCTTCCAGGCTTCCCACTTTTGCTATGGCATCGGCTTGGTCGTTCCCAGTTTTCTCTTGACCAGGTATCTTGGAGTGCCCTTTGACTTTCTTCCAAAATATCTTCATATCCTTGTTCTGAACCATCTTATCTATGGCCTCGAATAGTTCTCGATGGTGAATTGGTTTATTCCTATGGTTCTTCATCTCGTTTTTTTTCCATATGGGTAGGTGGTGCAGGAAGCTGTGCTGTACGTAGTTGGAATCAGTGCACACCACCATGGTCCGTATTTGGTTATCGGATGCCATTTGGACAGCGATGTGTACCCCGACCAACTCTGCATACTGGTTTGACTTTGGTCCCAGCTGAAATCCCTCTTGAATCCCTGTGAGTGGGCCAGTTTCTCAAATGACTCCTGACCCAGCGTGAAGCTTGTTCTCCTTCATCTTGGAGCATCCATCGATGTATACCACTGGTAGGTCGGCACATGTCTCCTTCCTGAAGGGCAGGTACCTGTTGTCCTCCGGAGGTATCTTTCCGTCCTCTGCTTCTATGCTGTCAAAGGTACAATCATGTAAATCGGCAAGACCTTGGGCCATTGGACTTTTCTTGTTTTTTGCGTATTTCACTGTGATTGGTAGGCCTTGGAGTGTCAGTGCCCAGCTGGCTATTCGGCTGCTGGTTACGCGGCCCTCTCGAATCTTCTTACTGTTGAGGTATGCCAAGGATTCATGATTCGTTTCCAGGATGATCTTCTCTCCGTTCAACAAGTTCCGAAAATGTTGTATGGCCCAGATGTTTCCAAATATCGCCTTCTCACACTCGGAGAACTTCATCTCCACTCCCCGGAGGGCTTTGCTGGCATAGGCAATAACTCGTTTCTCTGCTTCCTGTCTCTGGTACAGTACCGAGCTGATACTATGATCTGAGTATGCGGTCTCCAGGTAGTATTCTTTCCCTTTCTCTGGGTATGCTAGGCAGGATGCCTCTGTGATCTGTCGTTTTAATTCTTTTTCTGCGGCTTCCTGTTCCTGTCCCCACTCCCATGGTTCGTCTTTTTGCAGTAGTTTGACTAAGGGTCGAACGATTCCTGCGTAGTCGTCCACGAACTGTCGAAGGTAGTTGCAAATCCCTAAGAAGCTCCGAAGGGTCGTGACTGTGGTGGGCGATTTGAGTGCGAGGAGGGCTTCAAGTCTTTTGGTTTGGGGTAACATTCCCTCAGTGCCGACCTGGAGCCCGAGGTAGTCCACCCTTTTGCGTGCCCACTGTCCTTTTTGTATTGAAATCTTTGCGCCTGCTTCCTTTAACTGCTCGAGGGTATGCTGGAGGCTCTCGAGGTGTTCTTCCCATGAGGAGTCCTTGACCAGTATATCGTCGACATAGACGATGGTACCTCGCTCTTTTGCGTCGTCCATTGCCTTGTGTAGGAATATGTTAAAGTCCGCAGGTGAATTTGAGTATCCAAATGGACATCGGTTCCAAGTATACTGTATTCCATTGAATGTAAATGCCAACTTGTATTGATCCGCTTCTTTCACGGGCATGGTCCAGAAGCCATTTGATAGATCCATGGTGGTGAGAATTTTTGCGCCTTTTATTTGGTTGAGATTCTGGTCGATTTCTGCCATTGGCCATCGAGATAGGGGAACCGTTTTGTTGAGTTGCCTATAGTCGATGGTGAGTCGCCACTTGCCTGTGGGTTTCAATACAGGCCAAATCGGTGAGTTGTAGGTTGAGTTGCATTCTCGAATTATATTCTTCTTGAGTAGGTTCTCCAAGGTTTCTTGGATTGATTCGTAGGCAGCCAGTGGAATCTTGTATTGTTTCACATATACCGCTGGCGCTCCTTCCAGTGTGGGAATAGATACCACGTGTAGGCCGGTTTTGCCGCAATCATAGGGGTCTTCTGAGAACAGGAAGTGGTATTTGTGGAGCAGTTGACGAAGCTCATTTCGTTGAGTGTCGTTCTCGAGGGCGTCTGCTGCTTCAATTTGTTGTTCGATTTGTTCTTCTATTAGGGAGACTCCTTGTCCTGGGTCTGGGTCCAAGGCCTTCGTGGTTTCGGGCGGCTCTGTTGAAAGTTCCTTTTGCGTTACTATCGGTTGAGTTGCCTTGGCTTCATTCGAGGGTAATACGCTCTTGCCCTTGTGTTCTCCTTCATCAGTTTGCAGTTCGTCGGTTTGGCCTCCAGGGGGCGGTATATACTCCATGAGGGGACGGTCATTTGGTGATACTGACTCTAAGTCGGCTTCCTTTCGGTCTTCTCTCAGTCTGTTAGTCATTAGCTGAGTGATTCGAATTCCTGCTGGGAGCTCGTCTTCGTTCCTGATTGTCGTTGATAGGTCGTCGAGCTCTTGTGTTATCACTTGGATTCCCGTGGAGTCTCTCATAACGTCTTCATCTTCTGAGTCCCTTTGTTGCTCCGGCATTGACTGTGCCCAAATTTGTCGGGATTCAAGGTTCATAATGGGTTTCAGGCGATTCAGTAGTTCTATCCAAATGATCAGCTCTTTTCCGGGGTTCCGTACGACATATAGGGGATGGTTCATGTTGATTTTGTTGAACGTCAACTTCGTCATAACTTTGCCCAATGGTCGCATGTGGGTCCCTTCACATCCTGAGTAGGTAAGTTTACTTGGCATCATTTGTAGTGTTTCATTCTTCCTCTGGAGGGCAGTCTGGAGTTCGTCAAATAATTCTCTGGATATCATGGATATTTCTGCTCCAGTATCACAAAGGCCCTGGCTGGTCAGGGTGTCTTGCAGTATTACTTCCACGTGGACTCGTCCGACTGGTCCTACGGGAATCAATTCCCCCAGATGGTACCCTTTTCCCTCTGGTACCACTTCGGTGATTGCTTCGAGGCTTCTTGTCTTCCCTACGTTCACTTGGGCTACCTTTGCGCTGGGTGTGTCCTCCTCCTGTGTGGGTATAGTTGGTATTCTTCCCTTCGCTACTTGCATGGGAGTCTTCATACTCCCTAGGAGCTCTTTTTCCATCCTAATGTGGTGAGCATATCGATTCCTGTTAGCTAACGGTGGTCTATGCTCTATTGCTAGTGGAGGCGGCAGTGGGGGACGATATGGTGACTGGTTTGGTGGGCGTCGGCCTCCGCGGGGTAGGTATGGCCCGTCACTCGCTCTTCCTCCTCCATAATTCCAGCCTCCGCCCTCTTCTGCATTCCATGGTGGTGGCGGCTGTGGGTGCCAGGTTCCTCTGGCCTCGTTCCTCCCCCCACGTGGAACGTTATTCAGCGTGTTGTGGACGGGTGTTGATTCTATTGGGTTAGGCGCCCTCTCCTGGGGGAATTCATGTCCACCCCGTGTGGCGCTAATATTATTCCTTGGAGATTCGCTTCCCTCCAGATCGAGGCATTCTTTATCTCTGGTGACGATGTGGGTTTTGGCTATGCCAGTGGTTTTCCGTCCGTTCACCCAGGCCGTGTGGGCCTTGCTTTCAATCTGGCGTAGGGAGGCAGTCTCGGGGTCCAACATCATTCCTACTATTCTCACTATTTCAGGTCTCAATGATTGGAAGAACATCACTTTTAAGACTGTCTTATCTCCCTGGGCATTGTCCACGTCCCCTGCGTAATATGCTTTCTTAAGGCGTAGGAGATAATCTCGTGGGTCTTCGTCTACACGCTGGGTCATCAACTTTGCCGCGTTCAATCCTTTGGATAGTGTGGAGTATTCCCCAAATCTCTTAACTACTGCTCGGCTCAATTGTTTAAAGTCACTCTTCACCCTATTTGGCAGGGAGGCTACCCATGGTCTGGCGGGTTCATGTAGGCTCCTTGATAATAAACATGCCTTTTCTGCTGATTTACCCAGACCCCGGATCTTAGCCTCCTGTTCTACTGTAGCTATGTGAGTGTGTATATCCCTGTTCTTGTTATGTGGATCGAAATAGGGAATTCTCACGAGTGCTTTGTCCATTAGTTTTAGTGTCTTACTGTTAAAAGTGTGTTGTTCGTCATCAGTGGTGTCGGTTCCTGAGGAGTGCTCCCTTGAGCTACCCTTGTCTCCACTATCACTGTTGTCATGTGTCCCGTGTCTGTGTCGTGATCTCCCTCTGTCCGAGGATTCGTATCTGTCCCGTTGCTTGTGTCTCTTGTTTTCCTTATGTGGGTCTTGTGATTCGTGCTTGTGGGTTGGTGTGCGTGATCTCCTTGAGCGGTGTCTATGTGGTGAGTGTTTTTGTCCTTGACCTTCATGCTGCCTACTACGTGTGTGGTGCCTGCTAGGTGAGGTGTTGCATTTATGTTTGTCTCGTGCTTCATGGTTATCGGGATTCCTGTCTCTGTCATCTGTGGTGCGGGTGGTTTTGCGTGGGTGATTTTTACATGTCATGCGTCCCTCTGGTGAGCTCTCTCTGTTACCCATGTCGTGTTGGTCATCGTCAGAGGAGTCAGTGTCAGATGAGCCGTCACCATCACGGTGGCTCTGCTTAACATAACTTTTGTAGTGCCTTTTGCACCTGTTACGTGGGTCAACTTGGCTCGGTGATTTCTGCTTATCCCATGGCTCATGCTTGTGTGATGTGCGTCTCTCTGGTGAGCTCCTGTTACCCGTGTCGTGTTGGTCGTGTTTGTGCGAGGTGCGTTTCTCTGGTGAGCTCCTGTTACCCGTGTCGTGTTGGTCATGTTTGTGTGAGGTGCGTTTCTCTGGTGAGCTGTCTTTGTCATCTGCATCATGTCGGCCATACTTGCGTAGCGTGCGTCTGCCTGGTGTGCTGTTTATGTCATGTTTCCCGTCTTGCACCAGCTCCGCCCTTTTCCGCTCTATCATTACAGTGTATCCTGATGACTTAGGGTTAATTATTTGTCTCTCTCTAACGTTGGGGTGGTCGGCCTCATGTTTTCCCGTTTGTATTATTATTTCCTCTTCTCTCTCCTCGATTTGCGAGGGTGTTACTTTATCAAAATTGCTTTGCATAGTAGCCATACTCGTTGTGAGATCTGGCCCTGGGCTACGTCCACGTGGCTCGGAGTGTGGTAAATTGTTACTCCCGTATGTGTTCTGTGTATCAACGTCTGGGTGTTTCACTGGTGCATTTAGTGCGGATTCTTTCTCTCTCACGAGGGCGTGCAGACGCTCTACCTGCACCATTAAGGACAGTTTCTCTTGTCTCTCCCTTTCAAATTTTTCCTCATTCCATAATCTTTCTCTGTCTGTCTGTGCGAGGAGATACGAGTCTACCCTCGCTATTTCTGCAATTTTTACGTCACGTTTGGCTTTGCCACATTTCATCACGTCCTTAAGTAGTTCCCTTCTATGGGCCTTAACATCTTCTGTATGGCTCCCCTCCCATATATCTCTCTGCTCCGTCTGCTGGCTAGCAGTCCGTCCAGTACGTTTTAACACAAATTCCCGATATTGTTTTTCCATAGATTCCATCTTCTCCTCAGAGGTCCACTCTGTATCAGTGTTATGCGTTGGTGTGTCAAACTCAGAATGTTGTGGATCCTGTGCCATCTCTATTATGTAGTGTGGTTAATAGACTTAAGAGTGTATCTTAATTCTAACATCTCATGTGCGTCGTGAGTTACTCTAGAATTCCCCTTCAGAGCACATATAAACAATTGTATCACAGGATGTGTCAGTTCAACTCGAGCAAATAATCTCAGCCCAGCTGTCTTTGTTATACTCTGCTACTCTGGTATTTCCCTTCAGAGCGCGTTTTGTTTGTATACCCCCGTTTACAATCACAAGGCAACGTTAGTTCACAACACTTTGATTAACACAACAGTGATTCGTTCCTGAATTCATGCATAAACTGTCTGCGAGAGATCCCGGACGACGCCACCCATTATGTTGTATATGTTGGTTATCAAAATTTGTTATGTTGTATGCGTGCGTGGGTGAAATTATTATGTTGTATATGTGGGTTATGAATATTCAGTGAAAATAATAATAATTAAATGAAACTTGGCCAAATGTGTAATTATCCGGAAATATGTTAATTTATGTAATTATGCACATTTTAATTATGCCAATTCGAGAGGTAATCGTATTAATTATGCGAGTGGGTGTAATTATGATAATGCAAGTCGTTATGATAACCAGACCCCGCCTCGGTGATGAGGGTGGGTTATCGATCGGAATAAGGCAATTAATCGTATGCAGTTATGCAGGTGTGGTGTAAGTATGCAAGATTAACTTAGATTAACTCGGCATCGTTGTCTAGGTTCGTCTCATTCTCGCTTTAACATTCCCAGAGTGTGTATTCGTGGTTATATTTTAGGTCCCCGGTTCACCCCGTTATCGCTTTAACATTTACTGAGTATGTATTAGTGTGTTTATTAAGGTCACCAAGTTCAGATCTCAACGCAGAAGCAGATCTTATGCATAGATTTCAGGAAAGAATCACACAACCACTTCTGTATTGATCAATTTATTACTAATTCGACCTTAACTATGATATAGTATGCGAACTCTCAATCCCGGAACGTCAACACGGCATCAATACAGTATCATCAACGATTGTCTGATTTCACTTTGACAACGGCACATGGATCCCGCATAACGCGATGGTTGTTAGTGAGAGAGAGAGTCGTTAAAATATGCAAATACTATGCTAAGAAAACCTTAACGTTAATGAATGATTATACTCAATATTGTTCACGCAGTACCGCACTCCTTATTGATCATACGCAACCCTTATCACGTTGTTAGCACCTTGGGTCACGGGACAGTTGAATATTCTGTAGAGGATGCGAGTACGTGCGGCGATTATGACTGAAAGATACTTGAAAGATTATACGGCGATAAAAAAAAAACAATCAAAAACAGTTATTATTCTTAAAGGCATCAATCTCAACAGATACATCGGCAGGTTATCTGACAACAGAACGGCTCGGAGTAAGGGCCTGCGACGGTGCTCCTTTTCCGAAGATCGTTATCTTATACCAAGTTTACTAATTGGGGACCAGATCACCTGATAAGGATCCGGTGGGCCACCACTCCCCACGTGAGCGTGGCTCGGCGGAAGGAGGTGCCAAGAATCAGTTCGTATTGATGGATCTGTTGGGAATTTATGCGATTAAGAGTACAGCCCACTAAATATTAAAGATAAAAATTACGAATACTTTTATAAACGACGGATGGCCATCACTCGGTCTCGTTGTGGTGCCTTCCCAGCCACGGATGGCTTATGGGTTCGAGTGTGTTTGAGTGGTAAGAGTTGTCTTGAAAAGTCAGTGTTCGGAGTCGATTCTTTATGTCAAACAGACGCCTGGTGGTCGTGTGGTGAGGGGGCGGTGCGCGTCATACGTATCAGTCGCTCCCCTGTCACCGTGGTGAACTGGTTCAGATGCCCGTTGATACGCTGTCGCAGTTCGGAACCCGGTCGGTAGGTGGCGCCCAGAACTCGCTCGCAGCGTGCAGTGTTGGGTCGTCGTGTGCACGGAGCCTCGTCGCCAAACCGCGACCCTCACCACTCCGGCGGCAGCAGAGACCTCCGACTCGGCAGAGGTTGACCCACGCAGGCCGAGTTGAGCTGTCAAGCGGGTCTTGCCCGCCTGCAGAGGAGATGGGGAGCCGCTTGAGTCGAGCCCCGAGAGCCGGCTTTGGTAAGCCGATCGAACTCGGCTGAGTCCCAGACGAGCTGAAGATGAGTCGAGCCGACCCGCTGGTCGCACTCGCTCCTGAGCCGACCCTCCCGGTCGAGCTCGCTCCTGAGCCGACCCGCTGGTCGCACCCCCCACGTGAGCCGACCCGCTGGTCGCACTCCCCACGTGAGCCGACCCGCTGGTCGCACTAATTTCCAATGCTCAGGATCCTTTCCTTTATGCCGAAAAATCCCCCTGGATCCCGCCCACAAGGCGGGGCTTCTTTCGATTTTTGCTGTGTCAGGATCTGTCCGTAGGCAGGTGTGTCCATGTGTGTGTCCGTACGGTATATTCCGTTGTCACACTCCCTCCATAAAACCCACGAGCAAACAATCAGATGTTACAAATTGCCTCGAAGTCGTCTCTCTGTCTGGGTGCAATATTATCTCTTGTCTGGCCTTCTTCATGAACCCAAAACACAGACGTTACAAATCGTCTCATAGGTGTCTTTGTTCGTGTTGCACAACCTGGAGGGAGGGGCAACTCTCTCTCCGACCCGGCGCACAAAGAAATGGTTAAGAAGTTTTAAGTTAACATTTGTCCCTTACTATTTCACAGTTATGATTCTGTATGTAACCTAAGGTCTGTCGTTTCCCATCGTGGTGCTTGACTCAAGTGGAGGTGTTTCCCCGAGCGTATACACACTCCTATCCCGCGCTGCGGGGATACAAAGACGGCCGGGATCTCCCTTTCTCTCCGACCCTGGGTTTAACATCGGTTTTTTTTATTATGTATTTATATTCGACCTGGTGGTGATTCATCCCGTTATCCTGGCTTTTCCATAAGTTTTACTTTTGTCTTTTCATGCATATGCTTAGTATTATTAATTTATTTCCGATATCTTAGGTTAAGGGTAAGTTCTTGATCCTAGGAATTCGTATTCCTTGGTGTCTGCATGGTTATATAAGCGGAATATAGTTTACGGTGAATAGCGTTAACATTGATGTTATGTACGATATTATGTATTGTGATGTCTTTAACTTAACTTGTTTGTCAGGGCTTTACTGACACGAAGTTGCATTCCATAGCCCCGCAGTCTTTGCCCCACCCTATCTCTGCTCGCCGTTGTTATTGCCGTCCAGCTGACGCCGTTAACTCAAGGCCTCATTAATTTCCGTCACTCCTTGTAGGTGAGGGCGGTTGAACCTTGGAGTCAGTTCTGGTTTTTGTCTGCCTGCTTCTTCTTGTGTCCCCTGACCCCGGGAGTTATTATTTCTACTTTTATGGCCTGTCGAAGCCCGACTCGCTGTTGCTGGGCTGGTGTCGTTCCCGGCTTTTTGCTTACGTTTGCAGTTCGCCGTGCTCTTAATTTCCTTCCCTCTTCAACCTTATATCGACTATTCGCTCCTGTCTGGGTGCGATTCAATTTTGACTTAGGAAGGTTCTGATTGTCATATGCTTCGGGTCGAGTTGTATAGAAAGTATTAAAGTATGGAAATAACATTTCATATTGACTTAATGATGGTGATGGTTCAGTAGGCGTAACTTGTGGCCTGGTTTAATTGGAGTGGGTGTGAATATCAATAACTTTAGCCTACCCTGTTGTTAAATTCCGACTTTAACGTTACTTTAATAGCAATACAGAATAATTGAGCTTTTTGTCTTAACTAGGCGAACGCGAACTTCTGGTGACCCCCGCAGCCTTGTTGTTCAGCTGGGTCTGCCTCCTTGAGAGATATACAACACTCTTATTCTCCTCACTGTGGCCATCCAACCTTCTGCTCTGGGAGTGTTATTCTTAATTTCAGGTCAAAGGCCCCCTCACGTTCAGACGTGCAGGGTTGTTTAAATCAGCTCCCTCCCCTGTGCACACAGCCTTGAGCTGACCCACTTATTTTCGTTCCCTCAGCTGCAGGAGGACAAGGCGTACTTCTACCTCCCCCCTGTGTGCACGTGTTCTAACTAGCTCGGAATCCCTAAACACACAATCAGTGATGATTCCTGGCTTTCTGTGGTTGTGATTTAGACAAAGGCGCCTCTGCTTTCTTCCATTGCCTTTGAGTCGACACTGCCCTATTATTTGCCCATGTGCTGAGGTCATAGAATTTGTTTTGACTTCAGTAATATTAACATTCAGTATTGGATTAGCAAATGGGCAATGGTTCATTGATGTAGCTCGCAGCCTGGTCTCCAATTTGAGCGAGCGCGAGGATCGATAATTTAGCCTACTCTGTTGTTGAATTTCGAATTTTGACGTTACTTTAAAACCATGCAGGATGGTTGGGCTTTTTGCCTTAACTATGTCTGGCTGACACTCCCACTGTCTCTGCCGCCTGCACGGGTGACATGTGCCCGTTCATCAGGCCTTATCTTTCCTTGAAGCAAGGTTGCAAATTCTGCCATCCTAGCCCTCCTCCAGTTCATTACTTAACAACACCTGGTGTTTTGCAGTTTGCTGCGCTTTGGTGTGTTTCATTCATTAAAAAAAGTAAAAAGATAATATATAAAAATATCATCAAATATTATTAATCTCAATTTTGGAAGAAGGGTTAGTATACAACAGGTCAATTACCTAGAGGGGTATTGGGTCAATTGCCTAGAGGGGTATTGGGTCAATTACCTAGAGGGTTATTGGGTCAATTGCCTAGAGGGGTATTGAATCAATTGCCTAGAGGGGTATTAGGTCAATTGCCTAGAGGGGTATTGGGTCAATTGCCTAGAGGGGTATTGGGTCAATTGCCTAGAGGGGTATTGGGTCAATTGCCTAGAAGGGTATTGGGTCAATTGCCTAGAGGGGTATTGGGTCAATTGCCTAGAGGGGTATTGGGTCAATTGCCTAGAGGGGTATTGGGTCAATTGCCTAGAGGGGTATTGGGTCAATTGCCTAGAGGGGTATTGGGTCAATTGTCTAGAGGGGTATTGGGTCAATTGCCTAGAGGGGTATTGGGTCAATTGCCTAGAGGGGTATTGGGTCAATTGCTTAGATGGGTATTGGGTCAATTGCCTAGAGGGGTATTGGATCAATTACCTAGAGGGGTATTGGATCAATTGCCTAGAGGGGTATTGGGTCAATTATCTATAGGGTTATTGGGTCAATTGCCTAGAGGGGTATTAGATCAATTGCCTAGAGGGGTATTAGGTCAATTGCCTAGAGTGGTATTGGGTCAATTGCCTAGATGGGTATTGGGTCAATTGCCGAGAGGGGTATTGGGTCAATTGCCTAGAGGGGTATTGGGTCAATTATCTAGAGGGTCATTGGTTCAATTGCCTAGAGGGATATTAGATCAATTGCCTAGAGGGGTATTAGGTCAATTGCCTAGAGTGGTATTGGGTCAATTGCCTAGAGGGGTATTGGGTCAATTGCCTAGAGGGGTATTGGGTCAATTGCCTAGAGGGGTATTGGGTCAATTGCCTAGAGGGGTATTGGGTCAATTGACTAGAGGGGTATTGGGTCAATTACCAAGAGGGGTATTGGGTCAATTGCTTAGAGGGGTATTGAGTCAATTGCCTAGGGGGGTATTGGGTCAATAGCCTAGAGGGGTATTGAGTCAATTGCCTACAGGGGTATTGGGTCAATTGCCTAGAGGGGTATTGAGTCAATTGCCTAGAGGGGTATTCGGTCAATTGCCTAGAGGGGTATTGGGTCAATTGCCTAGAGGGGTATTGGGTCAATTGCTTAGATGGGTATTGGGTCAATTGGCGAGAGGGGTATTGGGTCAATTACCTAGAGGGGTATTGGGTCAATTGCCTAGAGGGGTATTGGGTCAATTACCTAGAGGGTTATTGGGTCAATTGCCTAGAGGGGTATTGGATCAATTGCCTAGAGGGGTATTAGGTCAATTGCCTAGAGGGGTATTGGGTCAATTGCCTAGAGGGGTATTGGGTCAATTGCCTAGAGGAGTATTGGGTCAATTGCCTAGAGGGGTATTGGGTCAATTGCCTAGAGGGGTATTGGGTCAATTGCCTAGAGGGGTATTGGGTCAATTGCCTAGAAAGGGTATTGGGTCAATTGCCTAGAGGGGTATTGGGTCAATTGCCTAGAGGGGTATTGGGTCAATTGCCTAGAGGGGTATTGGGTCAATTGCCTAGAGGGGTATTGGGTCAATTGCTTAGATAGGTATTGGGTCAATTGGCGAGAGGGGTATTGGGTCAATTACCTAGAGGGGTATTGGGTCAATTGCCTAGAGGGGTATTGGGTCAATTACCTAGAGGGTTATTGGGTCAATTGCCTAGAGGGGTATTGAATCAATTGCCTAGAGGGGTATTAGGTCAATTGCCTAGAGGGGTATTGGGTCAATTGCCTAGAGGGGTATTGGGTTAATTGCCTAGAGGGGTATTGGGTCAATTGCCTAGAGGGGTATTGGGTCAATTGTCTAGAGGGGTATTGGGTCAATTGCCTAGAGGGGTATTGGGTCAATTGCCTAGAGGGGTATTGGGTCAATTGCTTAGATGGGTATTGGGTCAATTGCCTAGAGGGGTATTGGATCAATTACCTTGAGGGGTATTGGATCAATTGCCTAGAGGGGTATTGGGTCAATTATCTATAGGGTTATTGGATCAATTGCCTAGAGGGGTATTGGGTCAATTGCTTAGAGGGGTATTCGGTCAATTGCCTATAGGT
Source organism: Lethenteron reissneri (assembly GCF_015708825.2). Lineage (NCBI taxonomy): Eukaryota > Metazoa > Chordata > Hyperoartia > Petromyzontiformes > Petromyzontidae > Lethenteron > Lethenteron reissneri. The sequence continues at coordinate 402,357 of NC_083781.1, read as the reverse complement.
GTATTGGGTCAATTGCTTAGATGGGTATTGGGTCAATTGGCGAGAGGGGTATTGGGTCAATTACCTAGAGGGGTATTGGGTCAATTGCCTAGAGGGGTATTGGGTCAATTACCTAGAGGGTTATTGGGTCAATTGCCTAGAGGGGTATTGGGTCAATTGCTTAGAGGGGTATTGGGTCAATTACCTAGAGGGGTATTGGGTCAATTGCTTAGATGGGTATTGGGTCAATTGGCGAGAGGGGTATTGGGTCAATTACCTAGAGGGGTATTGGGTCAATTGCCTAGAGGGGTATTGGGTCAATTACCTAGAGGGTTATTGGGTCAATTGCCTAGAGGGGTATTGAATCAATTGCCTAGAGGGGTATTAGGTCAATTGCCTAGAGGGGTATTGGGTCAATTGCCTAGAGGGGTATTGGGTCAATTGCCTAGAGGGGTATTGGGTCAATTGCCTAGAAGGGTATTGGGTCAATTGCCTAGAGGGGTATTGGGTCAATTGCCTAGAGGGGTATTGGGTCAATTGCCTAGAGGGGTATTGGGTCAATTGCCTAGAGGGGTATTGGGTCAATTGCCTAGAGGGGTATTGGGTCAATTGACTAGAGGGGTATTGGGTCAATTACCAAGAGGGGTATTGGGTCAATTGCTTAGAGGGGTATTGAGTCAATTGCCTAGGGGGGTATTGGGTCAATAGCCTAGAGGGGTATTGAGTCAATTGCCTACAGGGGTATTGGGTCAATTGCCTAGAGGGGTATTGAGTCAATTGCCTAGAGGGGTATTCGGTCAATTGCCTAGAGGGGTATTGGGTCAATTGCCTAGAGGGGTATTGGGTCAATTGCTTAGATGGGTATTGGGTCAATTGGCGAGAGGGGTATTGGGTCAATTACCTAGAGGGGTATTGGGTCAATTGCCTAGAGGGGTATTGGGTCAATTACCTAGAGGGTTATTGGGTCAATTGCCTAGAGGGGTATTGGATCAATTGCCTAGAGGGGTATTAGGTCAATTGCCTAGAGGGGTATTGGGTCAATTGCCTAGAGGGGTATTGGGTCAATTGCCTAGAGGGGTATTGGGTCAATTGCCTAGAGGGGTATTGGGTCAATTGCCTAGAGGGGTATTGGGTCAATTGCCTAGAGGGGTATTGGGTCAATTGCCTAGAAAGGGTATTGGGTCAATTGCCTAGAGGGGTATTGGGTCAATTGCCTAGAGGGGTATTGGGTCAATTGCCTAGAGGGGTATTGGGTCAATTGCCTAGAGGGGTATTGGGTCAATTGCTTAGATAGGTATTGGGTCAATTGGCGAGAGGGGTATTGGGTCAATTACCTAGAGGGGTATTGGGTCAATTGCCTAGAGGGGTATTGGGTCAATTACCTAGAGGGTTATTGGGTCAATTGCCTAGAGGGGTATTGAATCAATTGCCTAGAGGGGTATTAGGTCAATTGCCTAGAGGGGTATTGGGTCAATTGCCTAGAGGGGTATTGGGTCAATTGCCTAGAGGGGTATTGGGTCAATTGCCTAGAAGGGTATTGGGTCAATTGCCTAGAGGGGTATTGGGTCAATTGCCTAGAGGGGTATTGGGTCAATTGCCTAGAGGGGTATTGGGTCAATTGCCTAGAGGGGTATTGGGTCAATTGCCTAGAGGGGTATTGGGTCAATTGTCTAGAGGGGTATTGGGTCAATTGCCTAGAGGGGTATTGGGTCAATTGCTTAGATGGGTATTGGGTCAATTGCCTAGAGGGGTATTGGATCAATTACCTTGAGGGGTATTGGATCAATTGCCTAGAGGGGTATTGGGTCAATTATCTATAGGGTTATTGGGTCAATTGCCTAGAGGGGTATTGGGTCAATTGCTTAGAGGGGTATTCGGTCAATTGCCTAGAGGGGTATTGGGTCAATTGCTTAGATGGGTATTGGGTCAATTGGCGAGAGGGGTATTGGGTCAATTACCTAGAGGGGTATTGGGTCAATTGCCTAGAGGGGTATTGGGTCAATTACCTAGAGGGTTATTGGGTCAATTGCCTAGAGGGGTATTGGGTCAATTGCTTAGAGGGGTATTGGGTCAATTACCTAGAGGGGTATTGGGTCAATTGCTTAGATGGGTATTGAGTCAATTGCCTAGGGGGGTATTGGGTCAATAGCCTAGAGGGGTATTGAGTCAATTGCCTACAGGGGTATTGGGTCAATTGCCTAGAGGGGTATTGAGTCAATTGCCTAGAGGGATATTCGGTCAATTGCCTAGAGGGGTATTGGGTCAATTGCCTAGAGGGGTATTGGGTCAATTGCTTAGATGGGTATTGGGTCAATTGGCGAGAGGGGTATTGGGTCAATTACCTAGAGGGGTATTGGGTCAATTGCCTAGAGGGGTATTGGGTCAATTACCTAGAGGGTTATTGGGTCAATTGCCTAGAGGGGTATTGGATCAATTGCCTAGAGGGGTATTAGGTCAATTGCCTAGAGGGGTATTGGGTCAATTGCCTAGAGGGGTATTGGGTCAATTGCCTAGAGGGGTATTGGGTCAATTGCCTAGAGGGGTATTGGGTCAATTGCCTAGAGGGGTATTGGGTCAATTGCCTAGAGGGGTATTGGGTCAATTGCCTAGAAAGGGTATTGGGTCAATTGCCTAGAGGGGTATTGGGTCAATTGCCTAGAGGGGTATTGGGTCAATTGCCTAGAGGGGTATTGGGTCAATTGCCTAGAGGGGTATTGGGTCAATTGCTTAGATAGGTATTGGGTCAATTGGCGAGAGGGGTATTGGGTCAATTACCTAGAGGGGTATTGGGTCAATTGCCTAGAGGGGTATTGGGTCAATTACCTAGAGGGTTATTGGGTCAATTGCCTAGAGGGGTATTGAATCAATTGCCTAGAGGGGTATTAGGTCAATTGCCTAGAGGGGTATTGGGTCAATTGCCTAGAGGGGTATTGGGTCAATTGCCTAGAGGGGTATTGGGTCAATTGCCTAGAAGGGTATTGGGTCAATTGCCTAGAGGGGTATTGGGTCAATTGCCTAGAGGGGTATTGGGTCAATTGCCTAGAGGGGTATTGGGTCAATTGCCTAGAGGGGTATTGGGTCAATTGCCTAGAGGGGTATTGGGTCAATTGTCTAGAGGGGTATTGGGTCAATTGCCTAGAGGGGTATTGGGTCAATTGCCTAGAGGGGTATTGGGTCAATTGCTTAGATGGGTATTGGGTCAATTGCCTAGAGGGGTATTGGATCAATTACCTTGAGGGGTATTGGATCAATTGCCTAGAGGGGTATTGGGTCAATTATCTATAGGGTTATTGGGTCAATTGCCTAGAGGGGTATTGGGTCAATTGCTTAGAGGGGTATTCGGTCAATTGCCTAGAGGGGTATTGGGTCAATTGCTTAGATGGGTATTGGGTCAATTGGCGAGAGGGGTATTGGGTCAATTACCTAGAGGGGTATTGGGTCAATTGCCTAGAGGGGTATTGGGTCAATTACCTAGAGGGTTATTGGGTCAATTGCCTAGAGGGGTATTGGGTCAATTGCTTAGAGGGGTATTGGGTCAATTACCTAGAGGGGTATTGGGTCAATTGCTTAGATGGGTATTGGGTCAATTGGCGAGAGGAGTATTGGGTCAATTACCTAGAGGGGTATTGGGTCAATTGCCTAGAGGGGTATTGGGTCAATTACCTAGATGGTTATTGGGTCAATTGCCTAGAGGGGTATTGAATCAATTGCCTAGAGGGGTATTAGGTCAATTGCCTAGAGGGGTATTGGGTCAATTGCCTAGAGGGGTATTGGGTCAATTGCCTAGAGGGGTATTGGGTCAATTGCCTAGAAGGGTATTGGGTCAATTGCCTAGAGGGGTATTGGGTCAATTGCCTAGAGGGGTATTGGGTCAATTGCCTAGAGGGGTATTGGATCAATTGCCTAGAGGGGTATTGGGTCAATTGCCTAGAGGGGTATTGGGTCAATTGTCTAGAGGGGTATTGGGTCAATTGCCTAGAGGGGTATTGGGTCAATTGCCTAGAGGGGTATTGGGTCAATTGCTTAGATGGTTATTGGGTCAATTGCCTAGAGGGGTATTGAATCAATTGCCTAGAGGGGTATTAGGTCAATTGCCTAGAGGGGTATTGGGTCAATTGCCTAGAGGGGTATTGGGTCAATTGCCTAGAGGGGTATTGGGTCAATTGCCTAGAAGGGTATTGGGTCAATTGCCTAGAGGGGTATTGGGTCAATTGCCTAGAGGGGTATTGGGTCAATTGCCTAGAGGGGTATTGGGTCAATTGCCTAGAGGGGTATTGGGTCAATTGCCTAGAGGGTATTGGGTCAATCACTCATACGCCGATGACACGATTCTATTCACCGCCATCGATTCTAGCAATGCATCTGGATTCGAGAGGCTCTCGGAATGTACCACCGCCATGCAACAATGGTTCACTGCACACAACCTAGCCCTTAATCCGAAAAAGTCAGTGGCCATCATGTTTGGTACCAAGCAACGTCTCAAATCAGCAGCACTCCCCACACACATACACATCTTCGGTCATAGCATCAAGTTCACCAACCACTTCAGCTACCTCGGTGTCATCCTAGATTCAACTTTATCCTTCGACCGTCAAACCAACCATATCATCAGCTCATGTAACTTTCACCTGAAGGCTCTTAGACACATACGTCCTCTCATCTCTACTGAAATTGCCAACACTTTGGCATGTTGCATAGTTGGGTCTCGCCTTGACTATTGTAACTCCGTCCTTGTCCGGACCTCCGCTGGCAACCTAAGGAAGCTTCAAAGACTACAAAATAACCTAGCACGCGTCGTCATTGCCCACACTCATCCCCGCCTCGACTCACTAGCTCGTCTCCGCGCTCTCAACTGGCTCCCCATTGCCAGTAGGGTCACATACAAGACCGCCTGCCTCTGCCACAATGCCTTCATATCCGCCTGCCCGCCGTATCTTTCTTCATTACTGACAACTTGCAGCTCAGCACACGGCAGATGCCTGCGCAGCGCGACTCACGACCTCCTCTCAATACCAAGATCCAGGATGGTCATGTCTACGCGCCGCTTCTCGGTGGCAGCCCCAACAGTCTGGAACGATACCCTCTGCACATTCGCAGCATCACCTCAATCGCCTCCTTCAAGAGACACTTAAAACCTCACCTCTACAATCATGCTTTTGAGCGACTCTGAGCTTGGCTCCGTGCCTCTGAGTTGCGGCCACTACGTCTGCAAATTTGCGCGCGTTACAAATTGTACTATTATTATTATTATTAATTGCCTAGAGGGGTATTGGGTCAATTGTCTAGAGGGGTATTGGGTCAATTGCCTAGAGGGGTATTGGGTCAATTGCCTAGAGGGGTATTGGGTCAATTGCTTAGATAGGTATTGGGTCAATTGCCTAGAGGGGTATTGGATCAATTACCTAGAGGGGTATTGGATCAATTGCCTAGAGGGGTATTGGGTCAATTATCTATAGGGTTATTAGGTCAATTGCCTAGAGGGGTATTGGGTCAATTGCCTAGAGGGGTATTAGGTCAATTGCCTAGAGGGGTATTGGGTCAATTGCCTAGAGGGGTATTGGGTCAATTGCCTAGAGGGGTATTGGGTCAATTGCCTAGAGGGGTATTGGGTCAATTGCCTAGAGGGGTATTGGGTCAATTGCCTAGAGGGGTATTGGGTCAATTGCTTAGATAGGTATTGGGTCAATTGGCGAGAGGGGTATTGGGTCAATTACCTAGAGGGGTATTGGGTCAATTGCCTAGAGGGGTATTGGGTCAATTGCTTAGATGGGTATTGGGTCAATTGGCGAGAGGGGTATTGGGTCAATTACCTAGAGGGGTATTGGGTCAATTGCCTAGAGGGGTATTGGGTCAATTACCTAGAGGGTTATTGGGTCAATTGCCTAGAGGGGTATTGGATCAATTGCCTAGAGGGGTATTAGGTCAATTGCCTAGAGGGGTATTGGGTCAATTGCCTAGAGGGGTATTGGGTCAATTGCCTAGAGGGGTATTGGGTCAATTGCCTAGAGGGGTATTGGGTCAATTGCCTAGAGGGGTATTGGGTCAATTGCCTAGAGGGGTATTGGGTCAATTGCCTAGAAAGGGTATTGGGTCAATTGCCTAGAGGGGTATTGGGTCAATTGCCTAGAGGGGTATTGGGTCAATTGCCTAGAGGGGTATTGGGTCAATTGCCTAGAGGGGTATTGGGTCAATTGCTTAGATAGGTATTGGGGCAATTGGCGAGAGGGGTATTGGGTCAATTACCTAGAGGGGTATTGGGTCAATTGCCTAGAGGGGTATTGGGTCAATTACCTAGAGGGTTATTGGGTCAATTGCCTAGAGGGGTATTGAATCAATTGCCTAGAGGGGTATTAGGTCAATTGCCTAGAGGGGTATTGGGTCAATTGCCTAGAGGGGTATTGGGTCAATTGCCTAGAGGGGTATTGGGTCAATTGCCTAGAAGGGTATTGGGTCAATTGCCTAGAGGGGTATTGGGTCAATTGCCTAGAGGGGTATTGGGTCAATTGCCTAGAGGGGTATTGGGTCAATTGCCTAGAGGGGTATTGGGTCAATTGCCTAGAGGGGTATTGGGTCAATTGTCTAGAGGGGTATTGGGTCAATTGCCTAGAGGGGTATTGGGTCAATTGCCTAGAGGGGTATTGGGTCAATTGCTTAGATGGGTATTGGGTCAATTGCCTAGAGGGGTATTGGATCAATTACCTTGAGGGGTATTGGATCAATTGCCTAGAGGGGTATTGGGTCAATTATCTATAGGGTTATTGGGTCAATTGCCTAGAGGGGTATTGGGTCAATTGCTTAGAGGGGTATTCGGTCAATTGCCTAGAGGGGTATTGGGTCAATTGCTTAGATGGGTATTGGGTCAATTGGCGAGAGGGGTATTGGGTCAATTACCTAGAGGGGTATTGGGTCAATTGCCTAGAGGGGTATTGGGTCAATTACCTAGAGGGTTATTGGGTCAATTGCCTAGAGGGGTATTGGGTCAATTGCTTAGAGGGGTATTGGGTCAATTACCTAGAGGGGTATTGGGTCAATTGCTTAGATGGGTATTGGGTCAATTGGCGAGAGGGGTATTGGGTCAATTACCTAGAGGGGTATTGGGTCAATTGCCTAGAGGGGTATTGGGTCAATTACCTAGAGGGTTATTGGGCCAATTGCCTAGAGGGGTATTGAATCAATTGCCTAGAGGGGTATTAGGTCAATTGCCTAGAGGGGTATTGGGTCAATTGCCTAGAGGGGTATTGGGTCAATTGCCTAGAGGGGTATTGGGTCAATTGCCTAGAAGGGTATTGGGTCAATTGCCTAGAGGGGTATTGGGTCAATTGCCTAGAGGGGTATTGGGTCAATTGCCTAGAGGGGTATTGGATCAATTGCCTAGAGGGGTATTGGGTCAATTGCCTAGAGGGGTATTGGGTCAATTGTCTAGAGGGGTATTGGGTCAATTGCCTAGAGGGGTATTGGGTCAATTGCCTAGAGGGGTATTGGGTCAATTGCTTAGATGGTTATTGGGTCAATTGCCTAGAGGGGTATTGAATCAATTGCCTAGAGGGGTATTAGGTCAATTGCCTAGAGGGGTATTGGGTCAATTGCCTAGAGGGGTATTGGGTCAATTGCCTAGAGGGGTATTGGGTCAATTGCCTAGAAGGGTATTGGGTCAATTGCCTAGAGGGGTATTGGGTCAATTGCCTAGAGGGGTATTGGGTCAATTGCCTAGAGGGGTATTGGGTCAATTGCCTAGAGGGGTATTGGGTCAATCACTCATACGCGGATGACACGATTCTATTCACCGCCATCGATTCTAGCAATGCATCTGGATTCGAGAGGCTCTCGGAATGTACCACCGCCATGCAACAATGGTTCACTGCACACAACCTAGCCCTTAATCCGAAAAAGTCAGTGGCCATCATGTTAGGTACCAAGCAACGTCTCAATTCAGCAGCACTCCCCACACACATACACATCTTCGGTCATAGCATCAAGTTCACCAACCACTTCAGCTACCTCGGTGTCATCCTAGATTCAACTTTATCCTTCGACCGTCAAACCAACCATATCATCAGCTCATGTAACTTTCACCTGAAGGCTCTTAGACACATACGTCCTCTCATCTCTACTGAAATTGCCAACACTTTGGCATGTTGCATAGTTGGGTCTCGCCTTGACTATTGTACTCCGTCCTTGTCCGGACCTCCGCTGGCAACCTAAGGAAGCTTCAAAGACTACAAAATAACCTAGCACGCGTCGTCATTGCCCACACTCATCCCCGCCTCGACTCACTAGCTCGTCTCCGCGCTCTCAACTGGCTCCCCATTGCCAGTAGGGTCACATACAAGACCGCCTGCCTCTGCCACAATGCCTTCATATCCGCCTGCCCGCCGTATCTTTCTTCATTACTGACAACTTGCAGCTCAGCACACGGCAGATGCCTGCGCAGCGCGACTCACGACCTCCTCTCAATACCAAGATCCAGGATGGTCATGTCTACGCGCCGCTTCTCGGTGGCAGCCCCAACAGTCTGGAACGATACCCTCTGCACATTCGCAGCATCACCTCAATCGCCTCCTTCAAGAGACACTTAAAACCTCACCTCTACAATCATGCTTTTGAGCGACTCTGAGCTTGGCTCCGTGCCTCTGAGTTGCGGCCACTACGTCTGCAAATTTGCGCGCGTTACAAATTGTACTATTATTATTATTATTAATTGCCTAGAGGGGTATTGGGTCAATTGTCTAGAGGGGTATTGGGTCAATTGCCTAGAGGGGTATTGGGTCAATTGCCTAGAGGGGTATTGGGTCAATTGCTTAGATGGGTATTGGGTCAATTGCCTAGAGGGGTATTGGATCAATTACCTAGAGGGGTATTGGATCAATTGCCTAGAGGGGTATTGGGTCAATTATCTATAGGGTTATTAGGTCAATTGCCTAGAGGGGTATTGGATCAATTGCCTAGAGGGGTATTAGGTCAATTGCCTAGAGTGGTATTGGGTCAATTGCCTAGAGGGGTATTGGGTCAATTGCCGAGAGGGGTATTGGGTCAATTGCCTAGAGGGGTATTGGGTCAATTATCTAGAGGGTTATTGGTTCAATTGCCTAGAGGGATATTAGATCAATTGCCTAGAGGGGTATTAGGTCAATTGCCTAGAGTGGTATTGGGTCAATTGCCTAGAGGGGTATTGGGTCAATTGCCTAGAGGGGTATTGGGTCAATTGCCTAGAGGGGTATTGGGTCAATTGCCTAGAGGGGTATTGGGTCAATTGCCTAGAGGGGTATTGGGTCAATTGCTTAGATGGGTATTGGGTCAATTGCCTAGAGGGGTATTGGATCAATTACCTAGAGGGGTATTGGATCAATTGCCTAGAGGGGTATTGGGTCAATTATCTATAGGGTTATTGGGTCAATTGCCTAGAGGGGTATTGGATCAATTGCCTAGAGGGGTATTAGGTCAATTGCCTAGAGTGGTATTGGGTCAATTGCCTAGAGGGGTATTGGGTCAATTGCCGAGAGGGGTATTGGGTCAATTGCCTAGAGGGGTATTGGGTCAATTATCTAGAGGGTTATTGGTTCAATTGCCTAGAGGGATATTAGATCAATTGCCTAGAGGGGTATTAGGTCAATTGCCTAGAGTGGTATTGGGTCAATTGCCTAGAGGGGTATTGGGTTCAATTGCCTAGAGGGGTATTGGGTCAATTGCCTAGAGGGGTATTGGGTCAATTGCCTAGAGGGGTATTGGGTCAATTGACTAGAGGGGTATTGGGTCAATTACCAAGAGGGGTATTGGGTCAATTGCTTAGAGGGGTATTGAGTCAATTGCCTAGGGGGGTATTGGGTCAATAGCCTAGAGGGGTATTGAGTCAATTGCCTACAGGGGTATTGGGTCAATTGCCTAGAGGGGTATTGAGTCAATTGCCTAGAGGGGTATTCGGTCAATTGCCTAGAGGGGTATTGGGTCAATTGCCTAGAGGGGTATTGGGTCAATTGCTTAGATGGGTATTGGGTCTATTGGCGAGAGGGGTATTGGTTCAATTACCTAGAGGGGTATTGGGTCAATTGCCTAGAGGGGTATTGGGTCAATTACCTAGAGGGTTATTGGGTCAATTGCCTAGAGGGGTATTGGATCAATTGCCTAGAGGGGTATTAGGTCAATTGCCTAGAGGGGTATTGGGTCAATTGCCTAGAGGGGTATTGGGTCAATTGCCTAGAGGGGTATTGGGTCAATTGCCTAGAGGGGTATTGGGTCAATTGCCTAGAGGGGTATTGGGTCAATTGCCTAGAGGGGTATTGGGTCAATTGCCTAGAGGGGTATTGGGTCAATTGCCTAGAGGGGTATTGGGTCAATTGCCTAGAGGGGTATTGGGTCAATTGCCTAGAGGGGTATTGGGTCAATTGCTTAGATAGGTATTGGGTCAATTGGCGAGAGGGGTATTGGGTCAATTACCTAGAGGGGTATTGGGTCAATTGCCTAGAGGGGTATTGGGTCAATTACCTAGAGGGTTATTGGGTCAATTGCCTAGAGGGGTATTGAATCAATTGCCTAGAGGGGTATTAGGTCAATTGCCTAGAGGGGTATTGGGTCAATTGCCTAGAGGGGTATTGGGTCAATTGCCTAGAGGGGTATTGGGTCAATTGCCTAGAAGGGTATTGGGTCAATTGCCTAGAGGGGTATTGGGTCAATTGCCTAGAGGGGTATTGGGTCAATTGCCTAGAGGGGTATTGGGTCAATTGCCTAAAGGGGTATTGGGTCAATTGCCTAGAGGGGTATTGGGTCAATTGTCTAGAGGGGTATTGGGTCAATTGCCTAGAGGGGTATTGGGTCAATTGCCTAGAGGGGTATTGGGTCAATTGCTTAGATGGGTATTGGGTCAATTGCCTAGAGGGGTATTGGATCAATTACCTTGAGGGGTATTGGATCAATTGCCTAGAGGGGTATTGGGTCAATTATCTATAGGGTTATTGGGTCAATTGCCTAGAGGGGTATTGGGTCAATTGCTTAGAGGGGTATTCGGTCAATTGCCTAGAGGGGTATTGGGTCAATTGCTTAGATGGGTATTGGGTCAATTGGCGAGAGGGGTATTGGGTCAATTACCTAGAGGGGTATTGGGTCAATTGCCTAGAGGGGTATTGGGTCAATTACCTAGAGGGTTATTGGGTCAATTGCCTAGAGGGGTATTGGGTCAATTGCTTAGAGGGGTATTGGGTCAATTACCTAGAGGGGTATTGGGTCAATTGCTTAGATGGGTATTGGGTCAATTGGCGAGAGGGGTATTGGGTCAATTACCTAGAGGGGTATTGGGTCAATTGCCTAGAGGGGTATTGGGTCAATTACCTAGAGGGTTATTGGGTCAATTGCCTAGAGGGGTATTGAATCAATTGCCTAGAGGGGTATTAGGTCAATTGCCTAGAGGGGTATTGGGTCAATTGCCTAGAGGGGTATTGGGTCAATTGCCTAGAGGGGTATTGGGTCAATTGCCTAGAAGGGTATTGGGTCAATTGCCTAGAGGGGTATTGGGTCAATTGCCTAGAGGGGTATTGGGTCAATTGCCTAGAGGGGTATTGGATCAATTGCCTAGAGGGGTATTGGGTCAATTGCCTAGAGGGGTATTGGGTCAATTGTCTAGAGGGGTATTGGGTCAATTGCCTAGAGGGGTATTGGGTCAATTGCCTAGAGGGGTATTGGGTCATCTGCTTAGATGGTTATTGGGTCAATTGCCTAGAGGGGTATTGAATCAATTGCCTAGAGGGGTATTAGGTCAATTGCCTAGAGGGGTATTGGGTCAATTGCCTAGAGGGGTATTGGGTCAATTGCCTAGAGGGGTATTGGGTCAATTGCCTAGAAGGGTATTGGGTCAATTGCCTAGAGGGGTATTGGGTCAATTGCCTAGAGGGGTATTGGGTCAATTGCCTAGAGGGGTATTGGGTCAATTGCCTAGAGGGGTATTGGGTCAATCACTCATACGCGGATGACACGATTCTATTCACCGCCATCGATTCTAGCAATGCATCTGGATTCGAGAGGCTCTCGGAATGTACCACCGCCATGCAACAATGGTTCACTGCACACAACCTAGCCCTTAATCCGAAAAAGTCAGTGGCCATCATGTTAGGTACCAAGCAACGTCTCAATTCAGCAGCACTCCCCACACACATACACATCTTCGGTCATAGCATCAAGTTCACCAACCACTTCAGCTACCTCGGTGTCATCCTAGATTCAACTTTATCCTTCGACCGTCAAACCAACCATATCATCAGCTCATATAACTTTCACCTGAAGGCTCTTAGACACATACGTCCTCTCATCTCTACTGAAATTGCCAACAATTTGGCATGTTGCATAGTTGGGTCTCGCCTTGACTATTGTAACTCCGTCCTTGTCCGGACCTCCGCTGGCAACCTAAGGAAGCTTCAAAGACTACAAAATAACCTAGCACGCGTCGTCATTGCCCACACTCATCCCCGCCTCGACTCACTAGCTCGTCTCCGCGCTCTCAACTGGCTCCCCATTGCCAGTAGGGTCACATACAAGACCGCCTGCCTCTGCCACAATGCCTTCATATCCGCCTGCCCGCCGTATCTTTCTTCATTACTGACAACTTGCAGCTCAGCACACGGCAGATGCCTGCGCAGCGCGACTCACGACCTCCTCTCAATACCAAGATCCAGGATGGTCATGCCTACGCGCCGCTTCTCGGTGGCAGCCCCAACAGTCTGGAACGATACCCTCTGCACATTCGCAGCATCACCTCAATCGCCTCCTTCAAGAGACACTTAAAAACTCACCTCTACAATCATGCTTTTGAGCGACTCTGAGCTTGGCTCCGTGCCTCTGAGTTGCGGCCACTACGTCTGCAAATTTGCGCGCGTTACAAATTGTACTATTATTATTATTATTAATTGCCTAGAGGGGTATTGGGTCAATTGTCTAGAGGGGTATTGGGTCAATTGCCTAGAGGGGTATTGGGTCAATTGCCTAGAGGGGTATTGGGTCAATTGCTTAGATAGGTATTGGGTCAATTGCCTAGAGGGGTATTGGATCAATTACCTAGAGGGGTATTGGATCAATTGCCTAGAGGGGTATTGGGTCAATTATCTATAGGGTTATTAGGTCAATTGCCTAGAGGGGTATTGGGTCAATTGCCTAGAGGGGTATTGGGTCAATTGCCTAGAGGGGTATTGGGTCAATTGCCTAGAGGGGTATTGGGTCAATTGCCTAGAGGGGTATTGGGTCAATTGCCTAGAGGGGTATTGGGTCAATTGCCTAGAGGGGTATTGGGTCAATTGCCTAGAGGGGTATTGGGTCAATTGCCTAGAGGGGTATTGGGTCAATTGCTTAGATAGGTATTGGGTCAATTGGCGAGAGGGGTATTGGGTCAATTACCTAGATGGGTATTGGGTCAATTGCCTAGAGGGGTATTGGGTCAATTGTCTAGCGGGGTATTGGGTCAATTGCCTAGAGGGGTATTGGGTCAATTGCCTAGAGGGGTATTGGGTCAATTGCTTAGATGGGTATTGGGTCAATTGCCTAGAGGGGTATTGGATCAATTACCTTGAGGGGTATTGGATCAATTGCCTAGAGGGGTATTGGGTCAATTATCTATAGGGTTATTGGGTCAATTGCCTAGAGGGGTATTGGGTCAATTGCTTAGAGGGGTATTCGGTCAATTGCCTAGAGGGGTATTGGGTCAATTGCTTAGATGGGTATTGGGTCAATTGGCGAGAGGGGTATTGGGTCAATTACCTAGAGGGGTATTGGGTCAATTGCCTAGAGGGGTATTGGGTCAATTACCTAGAGGGTTATTGGGTCAATTGCCTAGAGGGGTATTGGGTCAATTGCTTAGAGGGGTATTGGGTCAATTACCTAGAGGGGTATTGGGTCAATTGCTTAGATGGGTATTGGGTCAATTGGCGAGAGGGGTATTGGGTCAATTACCTAGAGGGGTATTGGGTCAATTGCCTAGAGGGGTATTGGGTCAATAACCTAGAGGGTTATTGGGTCAATTGCCTAGAGGGGTATTGAATCAATTGCCTAGAGGGGTATTAGGTCAATTGCCTAGAGGGGTATTGGGTCAATTGCCTAGAGGGGTATTGGGTCAATTGCCTAGAGGGGTATTGGGTCAATTGCCTAGAAGGGTATTGGGTCAATTGCCTAGAGGGGTATTGGGTCAATTGCCTAGAGGGGTATTGGGTCAATTGCCTAGAGGGGTATTGGGTCAATTGCCTAGAGGGGTATTGGGTCAATTGTCTAGAGGGGTATTGGGTCAATTGCCTAGAGGGGTATTGGGTCAATTGCCTAGAGGGGTATTGGGTCAATTGCTTAGATGGTTATTGGGTCAATTGCCTAGAGGGGTATTGAATCAATTGCCTAGAGGGGTATTAGGTCAATTGCCTAGAGGGGTATTGGGTCAATTGCCTAGAGGGGTATTGGGTCAATTGCCTAGAGGGGTATTGGGTCAATTGCCTAGAAGGGTACTGGGTCAATTGCCTAGAGGGGTATTGGGTCAATTGCCTAGAGGGGTATTGGGTCAATTGCCTAGAGGGGTATTGGGTCAATTGCCTAGAGGGGTATTGGGTCAATCACTCATACGCGGATGACACGATTCTATTCACCGCCATCGATTCTAGCAATGCATCTGGATTCGAGAGGCTCTCGGAATGTACCACCGCCATGCAACAATGGTTCACTGCACACAACCTAGCCCTTAATCCGAAAAAGTCAGTGGCCATCATGTTAGGTACCAAGCAACGTCTCAATTCAGCAGCACTCCCCACACACATACACATCTTCGGTCATAGCATCAAGTTCACCAACCACTTCAGCTACCTCGGTGTCATCCTAGATTCAACTTTATCCTTCGACCGTCAAACCAACCATATCATCAGCTCATGTAACTTTCACCTGAAGGCTCTTAGACACATACGTCCTCTCATCTCTACTGAAATTGCCAACACTTTGGCATGTTGCATAGTTGGGTCTCGCCTTGACTATTGTAACTCCGTCCTTGTCCGGACCTCCGCTGGCAACCTAAGGAAGCTTCAAAGACTACAAAATAACCTAGCACGCGTCGTCATTGCCCACACTCATCCCCGCCTCGACTCACTAGCTCGTCTCCGCGCTCTCAACTGGCTCCCCATTGCCAGTAGGGTCACATACAAGACCGCCTGCCTCTGCCACAATGCCTTCATATCCGCCTGCCCGCCGTATCTTTCTTCATTACTGACAACTTGCAGCTCAGCACACGGCAGATGCCTGCGCAGCGCGACTCACGACCTCCTCTCAATACCAAGATCCAGGATGGTCATGTCTACGCGCCGCTTCTCGGTGGCAGCCCCAACAGTCTGGAACGATACCCTCTGCACATTCGCAGCATCACCTCAATCGCCTCCTTCAAGAGACACTTAAAAACTCACCTCTACAATCATGCTTTTGAGCGACTCTGAGCTTGGCTCCGTGCCTCTGAGTTGCGGCCACTACGTCTGCAAATTTGCGCGCGTTACAAATTGTACTATTATTATTATTATTAATTGCCTAGAGGGGTATTGGGTCAATTGTCTAGAGGGGTATTGGGTCAATTGCCTAGAGGGGTATTGGGTCAATTGCCTAGAGGGGTATTGGGTCAATTGCTTAGATGGGTATTGGGTCAATTGCCGAGAGGGGTATTGGATCAATTACCTAGAGGGGTATTGGATCAATTGCCTAGAGGGGTATTGGGTCAATTATCTATAGGGTTATTAGGTCAATTGCCTAGAGGGGTATTGGATCAATTGCCTAGAGGGGTATTAGGTCAATTGCCTAGAGTGGTATTGGGTCAATTGCCTAGAGGGGTATTGGGTCAATTGCCGAGAGGGGTATTGGGTCAATTGCCTAGAGGGGTATTGGGTCAATTATCTAGAGGGTTATTGGTTCAATTGCCTAGAGGGATATTAGATCAATTGCCTAGAGGGGTATTAGGTCAATTGCCTAGAGTGGTATTGGGTCAATTGCCTAGAGGGGTATTGGGTCAATTGCCTAGAGGGGTATTGGGTCAATTGCCTAGAGGGGTATTGGGTCAATTGCCTAGAGGGGTATTGGGTCAATTGACTAGAGAGGGTATTGGGTCAATTACCAAGAGGGGTATTGGGTCAATTGCTTAGAGGGGTATTGAGTCAATTGCCTAGGGGGGTATTGGGTCAATAGCCTAGAGGGGTATTGAGTCAATTGCCTACAGGGGTATTGGGTCAATTGCCTAGAGGGGTATTGAGTCAATTGCCTAGAGGGGTATTCGGTCAATTGCCTAGAGGGGTATTGGGTCAATTGCCTAGAGGGGTATTGGGTCAATTGCTTAGATGGGTATTGGGTCAATTGGCGAGAGGGGTATTGGGTCAATTACCTAGAGGGGTATTGGGTCAATTGCCTAGAGGGGTATTGGGTCAATTACCTAGAGGGTTTTTGGGTCAATTGCCTAGAGGGGTATTGGATCAATTGCCTAGAGGGGTATTAGGTCAATTGCCTAGAGGGGTATTGGGTCAATTGCCTAGAGGGGTATTGGGTCAATTGCCTAGAGGGGTATTGGGTCAATTGCCTAGAGGGGTATTGGGTCAATTGCCTAGAGGGGTATTGGGTCAATTGCCTAGAGGGGTATTGGGTCAATTGCCTAGAGGGGTATTGGGTCAATTGCCTAGAGGGGTATTGGGTCAATTGCCTAGAGGGGTATTGGGTCAATTGCCTAGAGGGGTATTGGGTCAATTGTCTAGAGGGGTATTGGGTCAATTGCCTAGAGGGGTACTGGGTCAATTGCCTACAGGGGTATTGGGTCAATTGCCTAGAGGGGTATTGGGTCAAATGCCTAGAGGGGTATTGGGTCAATTGCCTAGAGGGGTATTGGGTCAATTGCCTAGAGGGGTATTGGGTCAATTGACTAGAGGGGTATTGGGTCAATTACCAAGAGGGGTATTGGGTCAAATGCTTAGAGGGGTATTGAGTCAATTGCCTAGGGGGGTATTGGGTCAATTGCCTAAAGGGGTATTGAGTCAATTGCCTACAGGGGTATTGGGTCAATTGCCTAGAGGGGTATTGGGTCAATTGCTTAGAGGGGTATTCGGTTAATTGCCTAGAGGGGTATTGGGTCAATTGCCTAGAGGGGTATTGGGTCAATTGCTTAGATAGGTATTGGGTCAATTGGCGAGAGGGGTATTGGGTCAATTACCTAGAGGGGTATTGGGTCAATTTCCTAGAGGGGTATTGGGTCAATTACCTAGAGGGTTATTGGGTCAAATGCCTAGAGGGGTATTGGGTCAATTGCCTAGAGGGGTATTGGGTCAATTGCCTAGAGGGGTATTGGGTCAATTGACTAGAGGGGTATTGGGTCAATTACCAAGAGGGGCATTGGGTCAAATGCTTAGAGGGGTATTGAGTCAATTGCCTAGGGGGGTATTGGGTCAATTGCCTAAAGGGGTATTGAGTCAATTGCCTACAGGGGTATTGGGTCAATTGCCTAGAGGGGTATTGGGTCAATTGCTTAGAGGGGTATTCGGTTAATTGCCTAGAGGGGTATTGGGTCAATTGCCTAGAGGGGTATTGGGTCAATTGCTTAGATAGGTATTGGGTCAATTGGCGAGAGGGGTATTGGGTCAATTACCTAGAGGGGTATTGGGTCAATTGCCTAGAGGGGTATTGGGTCAATTACCTAGAGGGTTATTGGGTCAATTGCCTAGAGGGGTATTGAATAAATTGCCTAGAGGGGTATTAGTCAATTGCCTAGAGGGGTATTGGGTCAATTGCCTAGAGGGGTATTGGGTCAATTGCCTAGAGGGGTATTGGGTCAATTGCCTAGAAGGGTATTGGGTCAATTGCCTAAAGGGGTATTGGGTCAATTGCCTAGAGGGGTATTGGGTCAATTGCCTAGAGGGGTATTGGGTCAATTGCCTAGAGGGGTATTGGGTCAATTGCCTAGAGGGGTATTGGGTCAATTGTCTAGAGGGGTATTGGGTCAATTGCCTAGAGGGGTATTGGGTCAATTGCCTAGAGGGGTATTGGGTCAATTGCCTAGAGGGGTATTGGGTCAATTGCTTAGATGGGTATTGGGTCAATTGCCTAGAGGGGTATTGGATCAATTACCTAGAGGGGTATTGGATCAATTGCCTAGAGGGGTATTGGGTCAATTATCTATAGGGTTATTGGGTCAATTGCCTAGAGGGGTATTGGATCAATTGCCTAGAGGGGTATTAGGTCAATTGCCTAGAGTGGTATTGGGTCAATTGCCTAGAGGGGTATTGGGTCAATTGCCGAGAGGGGTATTGGGTCAATTGCCTAGAGGGGTATTGGGTCAATTATCTAGAGGGTTATTGGTTCAATTGCCTAGAGGGATATTAGATCAATTGCCTAGAGGGGTATTAGGTCAATTGCCTAGAGTGGTATTGGGTCAATTGCCTAGAGGGGTATTGGGTCAATTGCCTAGAGGGGTATTGGGTCAATTGCCTAGAGGGGTATTGGGTCAATTGCCTAGAGGGGTATTGGGTCAATTGACTAGAGGGGTATTGGGTCAATTACCAAGAGGGGTATTGGGTCAATTGCTTAGAGGGGTATTGAGTCAATTGCCTAGGGGGGTATTGGGTCAATAGCCTAGAGGGGTATTGAGTCAATTGCCTACAGGGGTATTGGGTCAATTGCCTAGAGGGGTATTGAGTCAATTGCCTAGAGGGGTATTCGGTCAATTGCCTTGGGGGGTATTGGGTCAATTGCCTAGAGGGATATTGGGTCAATTGCTTAGATGGGTATTGGGTCAATTGGCGAGAGGGGTATTGGGTCAATTACCTAGAGGGGTATTGGGTCAATTGCCTAGAGGGGTATTGGGTCAATTACCTAGAGGGTTATTGGGTCAATTGCCTAGAGGGGTATTGGATCAATTGCCTAGAGGGGTATTAGGTCAATTGCCTAGAGGGGTATTGGGTCAATTGCCTAGAGGGGTAATTGGGTCAATTGCCTAGAGGGGTATTGGGTCAATTGCCTAGAGGGGTATTGGGTCAATTGCCTAGAGGGGTATTGGGTCAATTGCCTAGAGAGGTATTGGGTCAATTGCCTAGAGGGGTATTGGGTCAATTGCCTAGAGGGGTATTGGGTCAATTGCCTAGAGGGGTATTGGGTCAATTGCCTAGAGGGGTATTGGGTCAATTGTCTAGAGGGGTATTGGGTCAATTGCCTAGAGGGGTATTGGGTCAATTGCCTACAGGGGTATTGGGTCAATTGCCTAGAGGGGTATTGGGTCAAATGCCTAGAGGGGTATTGGGTCAATTGCCTAGAGGGGTATTGGGTCAATTGCCTAGAGGGGTATTGGGTCAATTGACTAGAGGGGTATTGGGTCAATTACCAAGAGGGGTATTGGGTCAAATGCTTAGAGGGGTATTGAGTCAATTGCCTAGGGGGGTATTGGGTCAATTGCCTAAAGGGGTATTGAGTCAATTGCCTACAGGGGTATTGGGTCAATTGCCTAGAGGGGTATTGGGTCAATTGCTTAGAGGGGTATTCGGTCAATTGCCTAGAGGGGTATTGGGTCAATTGCCTAGAGGGGTATTGGGTCAATTGCTTAGATAGGTATTGGGTCAATTGGCGAGAGGGGTATTGGGTCAATTACCTAGAGGGGTATTGGGTCAATTGCCTAGAGGGGTATTGGGTCAATTACCTAGAGGGTTATTGGGTCAATTGCCTAGAGGGGTATTGAATCAATTGCCTAGAGGGGTATTAGGTCAATTGCCTAGAGGGGTATTGGGTCAATTGCCTAGAGGGGTATTGGGTCAATTGCCTAGAGGGGTATTGGGTCAATTGCCTAGAAGGGTATTGGGTCAATTGCCTAGAGGGGTATTCGGTCAATTGCCTAGAGGGGTATTGGGTCAATTGCCTAGAGGGGTATTGGGTCAATTGCCTAGAGGGGTATTGGGTCAATTGCCTAGAGGGGTATTGGGTCAATTGTCTAGAGGGGTATTGGGTCAATTGTCTAGAGGGGTATTGGGTCAATTGCCTAGAGGGGTATTGGGTCAATTGCTTAGATGGGTATTGGGTCAATTGCCTAGAGGGGTATTGGATCAATTACCTAGAGGGGTATTGGATCAATTGCCTAGAAGGGTATTGGGTCAATTATCTATAGGGTTGTAGAGGTGATACGCGCTGGGGAAAGCGGATCGTAGAGAGAGTGCGTCGTGATTGGGTCATTAAGGAACGACGCTCACGTCGACGCCGCATCAGCTCCGTCCCTCGTGAGCAGGGGCTATAAAAGGGGATGCACACAGGCGTAAGGGCAGTGTGTAACCAGCGAAGAAGGAAGACGGGGATGAAGACCTAGAGCCCTGCGGTACCTAGCCCCGCTGTCCTAAGGGGACCGGGACTCTGTGTAACCCAGAGGCGAGTGTAGTGGGTGTAGCCATAGGTCTACACGAGCCGAATGTACTATGTGTAGCCAGGGCATAGGGCTTACACGAGTCGAGTGTATTGTGTAGCCAGAGGCATAGGGCTTACACGAGTCGAGTATATTGTGTGTAGCCAGAGGCATAGGGTCTACACGAGTCAAGTGTATCGGGTGTAGCCAGAGGCCTAGAGCTTACACGAGATTAGTGGAGTGTGTCGGAGGAAGAAGAGAGACCACACGTTGTATTGTGATACCTAAAGGATTTAATAAAAGTGTGTTACCCGTCAAGAAGTTCCTGCCGTCAATTCCCATACTTCAACTGGCGTCAGAAGTGAAACGGTCCTCCAAGCATGGATACAAGGAGGAACCGTCGGACCCACGGGATTGACCACGAGGACAACCTCGACGACGCGGGCCAGCGGGCATCAGGGGGTGAGGAAGAGGAGCTGCCCACGGGGCAGGATCCACCGACGGCGCCGGTCGAGCGACGGGGGACTGACACCGTGCTTCGCGAGGCACACTCCCGTCTGGCGGAGCTGCTGCTCGCCGCCGCGTCCATCTTGGCGGAGATCAGCTCGTCGGGAGGAGCGGGGACGGCGGCCGACGTGCTACAGGGTCGCCCTGCAGATTCCCGCCAAAACGATTTGGCGATTCCCGCCATTTCATCCGCTCCAACTTTTGGCGGGAACGGCCATCACCACGTGGCAGCGGTTCTCCATGCGCGGCCGCTGACGTCACCAACGCGCGCGGCGGACCGCCATCACACACCCGCCACTGGGGCCGCCATCTTACACACCGACGGGGGGGCAGAGAGGAAGCACGAGGAGGAGGACGACTTTATCTTTCAGCAGCGCCTTCCCACGTTGTCAGCATTCAAGGCGGAAGGCGGGGATTGGAGCCAATTTCAGCGCAGATTTTTGGCGCATCAAGAGATGTCCGCCTGGTCCGACACTACGGCACTGCGGGCACTGCCTGCCATGCTGGACGACAACGCGCTCGCGGCCTTCACGTCCGCACGCAGGTCGGACCGCTCCACGCTCAAGGATGCGCTGGCTCTCATGGCCAAAGTCTACGGTCCTCCCTCGGCGTGCCGCCATCATTTCTACGCAAGACGGAAGGCGGACACGGAGACCGTGCTCGCCTACCGCACGGCGTTGCTCGCTCTCGCTGACGCCGCGTTCCCTCGTATGGACGAGGAGGGCCAAGATGCGATGGTTTTGGAGCAGCTGCTCAAGTTGGCGCAGGACCTGGGGGTCCCCATCAACACGGCCGACGACACCGATATTTCTTCATTACGGGTCGCCACGAGCATGCAAGCGCACGAGGTCCTTCAACGAAAGCAGGGGGTCGTCTGCAACGCTGCCGTGGCCTCAACTCCGGGTCCGGTTGACACCGTGCCCCAAGTCGTCAGCCCACGAGAGGACGCGTTCATCGCGGGACGAGCGGGGGACTGGAGGTCGGGGGGTCGTTCGCCTCTGCGAGCGGCCCGCAAGCTGGAGCAACCGAGATCTCCGACTACTGTCATCACCTGCTATAACTGCGGCCTTCGTGGCCACGTGGCCTCCGGTTGCCGCGCCCCACGTCAGCGCGCCATGGGACCTCGGCTGGACGACGACCAAGGCCCCAAGTCATCACTGCAAACCCCGGCAAGTCGCGGCACCTCACATGCTTGGCCCGCATACTCGACACGTATGGGTCGTCGCGTTGCGACGAGGGAGAGCCGAGTAGAGTTCGGGGATTCGGTTCGGAGAGGGGGGTTCGGCCGGGACCGGGGAGACATTAAATGGTCGGAATTGGGGCACAGAATAGTGGCTGCCTCAGCGGGTTCATCCGTCGTTACCGGATCGATTGATGGGTCGAGGTCAGGGTGTTAGTGGACACGGGGGCATCGGCGACTATTATTTCGGATCTCATTTATAATATTCTCCCGGTACAATGTCGTCCGCTTCTTCCGGTGGATGTGCCATTTTACGCCGCTAACGGGGGATCGTTGGGCATTATCGGTCAGATTAGGGCGTCCATTTGCATTGGTGATATCAAATTGTCGGGACCCGTTTTCGTTTCATCTTCCCTGGCGGTTCCTTGCCTATTGGGCACTGATTTTTTGGCGAAAATGCCCATCAAAATTCTCATTGATCAGCGTTGCATTGAACTACCATCGGGTCGCCGTATTTCATTTTTGACGAGCCCTAATGTAATTCGGACGGCGTGCGCTACCATTCAGGCGTTAGCAACACAGACCGTGCACGTGCCCCCGGGTTCACAAATGTTGATTCCCCTCCGGTTACGGAAGCCATGGGGAAAGGAGGCCTCGGAACAGGCCATGCTTTTGGGTCCTTCTAATAGGGCTGTTGGAGGTCTCGATTTATCGGTGGCTCACACTTTGGTGGGGGCAGACAGGGATCCGTTTGTCATGGTTTTAAACGCTGGGGCGCGGCCGGCCGTCATTCAGCAGGGCACCGTGCTGGCTCACGCGGCACGGGTCCCTGCGGAGGAGAGGCTGGTTGCGCAGGCTGATCCGAGCCCCACGAATAGCGTACCATCAAAGGAGGACCTAGATTGGATTGATATGCTGTGCGCGGACTCTGACGATTTGTCAGCGCTACAGTTGGGTGCGTTGCGCGGGTTGCTGATTGAATTTTCGGATGTCTTCAGTAAACATAAGTATGATATCGGATGCACGGACCTGCTACGCCACCACATTGAAACGGGCGATGCGGCACCGGTCAGGCAAAATCCCTTCCGACTGAGTCCTGCTGAGAAGGAACATGTTCAGTCGGCAGTTAACGATATGCTGGAAGCCGACATTATTTCGCCTTCTTCCAGTCCTTGGGGAGCACCTATTGTGCTCGTTAAAAAGCAGGACGGGTCCCTGCGATTTTGCGTCGATTTCCGCCGCCTGAATAAGATCTCGGTGGCCGACGCGTATCCGCTCCCCAGGATGGACGAGTCTCTCGACGCATTGTCCGGTGCGCGATACTTTTCGACTCTTGATTTATTGTCCGGATTTTGGCAGTTGCCACTCGACGAGGAGTCTAAGCCTAAGACTGCATTCCGGACTCCAGGGGGCCTGTTTCAGTTTAACCGGTTACCCATGGGACTTCACTCCTCTCCTGCGACGTTTCAGCGTCTTATGGAATTGGTTTTGTCGGGCTTGCAGTGGGAGACGTGCCTCATTTACCTTGACGATGTCATTGTTTTCGGTAAAACGTTCGAAGAACACCTCCAGCGATTGAGAGGGGTGTTCTTGCGAATGCGATCGGCTAAATTAAAGTTTAAACCGGCCAAATGCCATCTTTTTCGTAAATCCGTGAGGTACTTGGGTCACATTGTCGACTCTTCGGGGATTTCTACCGATCCTGCGAAGACGGACTGTGTCAGTTCGTGGCCGACGCCCACGTCAGTGTCAGACGTGCGCAGTTTCATCGGTTTTGCTTCGTATTATCGCCGATTCGTTGAGCACTTCGCCACCATTGCAAAGCCCTTGCACGCTTTAACGGCAAAAGGAGTGAAGTTCCGGTGGGGACCGGAGGAGGAGGCTGCATTCTGCTCCCTCCGGGACGCCTTGGTAAGGGCCCCACCCTTGTGCTATCCGGACTTTGAGAGCCCCTTCTTGCTAGACACGGATGCTAGCAACACGGGCATTGGGGGAGTGCTGTCCCAAGTCGTTGGAGGGGTCGAACGAGTGGTCGCCTATGGTAGCAGGGTGTTGTCGCCGGCAGAGCAGCGCTACTGCGTCACCCGTCGTGAACTACTTGCCATTGTTTTTTTTGTACAACAATTCAGGCCATATCTCTATGGTCGTCATTTCACGGTCCGGACGGACCATGCGGCGCTCCAGTATTCATTACGGGTTGCCCAGCCCTCGGGCCAATTGTCGCGGTGGTTGGAAGTCCTCCAGGACTATCAGTTCACGACTACGTACCGTAAAGGGTTGCGACACACGAATGCCGATGCCCTGTCGCGGTTGTTGCCTTGTCACAAATGTGCGTGCTTATCGGGATCGGCGCGCTGTAAACCTCCGGTTACGGAAGGTAGGGAGGCGTGGGTTGCGACCGCGAGCACACCAATTGGGGATGGTCCCGCTACCCCAGGGGGTCAGGACTCGCTGCTCTCACTGTCGTTGATTGAGTGGGGCCGTCTCCAAATGGCGGACAGCTCCCTGCTGGCATTGCGCCGAAAAACGGAGGGTTCCGAAGGTAGCCACGACCGAACTGGCTCCTACGAGCTTAAGCAGGGCCTGTTGATGAGATGGGACAGTTTGTCCCGGCGGCATGCGATTGTGGTGCCTTCTGCTGTGAGGGGGAAGGTTGTCTTGGCCGCACACGAACGCCTCTTGCATTTGGGAGTTAACAAAACGCTTGCCCTGCTTCAGCGTGACTATTATTGGCCGGGAATGGGGGGTGACGTGGTGAATATTCTGAAGGGTTGTGTTGAGTGCGCCAGACGGAAACCACCGCCCGTGGCAGCTAATCCACCGCTGCAATCTATTCAGATCTCGCGCACTAACGAGCTCGTTGCACTCGATATTCTGGGGCCCTTTCCGGTCACGCCTAGGGGTAATAAGTACCTGTTGGTGGGGGTCGAATATTTTACCCGGTGGCCTATGGCGTGGCCACTCGCCAACCAGTCGGCGGCGGCTGTGACGGACGCCTTTGTCCAGGGCTACGTCCTGGACAAGGGGGCTCCCGAACGCTTGCTGACTGACCAAGGGAAACATTTTTCGAGTAAATTACTGCAGGAGGTGTGCGACCTGTTGGGTACCAAAAAGGTGCGTACCTCCCCGTACCACCCGCAGACGGACGGGATGGTGGAGAGGCTTAACAGGACATTGACCTCTATGCTGTGCCAGCAGGTGTGTGAGTCGCATGTTGATTGGGACCTGCAGGTCCCTGGGGTCCTTGCCGCGTATAGAATGGCCCCCCATGCAGCTACGGGGTTTTCCCCGTTTTTTCTAATGTACGGTCGGGAAGCCGACCCGCCCATGGAAACGCAGCTGGGTCTGCCCGCACCACGAACTAATTCTAAATTGGCAGAGCATATTAAATTTAATATTCATAAACTGACAGAGGCAAGGGAGGCCGCACGGCTTAATTCGCGGGCTCGCCAAATTGCGAACGAGCGGTTGCGGGCACGGAAGGTGTCCGTGCACAATTGGGAACCAGGTGACAAGGCCTGGCTGCATTGCCCTCAGGCACCTTTGGCCACGTCGCCTAAATTGTTGAAGCCGTGGCGGGGACCCGTGGAGGTCGTGCGGGTGGCACGCCCCCAGTGCGTTCAGATAAAATGGGGGAAACGCCGTTGGTACGTCCACCCCTCCCGACTGAAACCGTTCTCGCCTCCGTATGGCCTCCCCTTGTGTCGTGAGGGCCGAGCATGTGACGTGACCGACGACCCTGAGGGGGAATTGTCCTTGCCTGCTCCTCACATGTCTCCGCCTGATCCGCTCCCAGGTGTCTCGGAACTGACTGCTGCCGACCACCGGCGGCCGGATCTTCACGGCGGGGCCGGTCCTTCCAGGCCCGACCCGTGCCGTCTAGAGCTGCCGGAGACACCGGACGGTCGCCAACGTCCCGTTCCATACGACGGACCGGCCAGACGGACTCGCGCTAGGTCGCGCTACTTTGTGTAACCTACCACGTGCGGAGTCGAGGCAGCCGGAGCGCCTCGGCACTGCGTGGGTCACAGTGACACTTGGCGCGTTCGTTTTACGGTGTTCGCTTTTATTGTGTTGTTCGTCGGGCTGTATATTGCTTCATATTTAAGGTTGTGTTATGTTGTTGTTGTTGTGTTACGGGGCACACTGGCATGTGGAGTTCTTTATTACTGCGTTGCGTTATGTTGTGTTGTAGGTTAACAGCCGGGCCGGCTGCAAGCTATGTGGGAGGGGGTGATGTAGAGGTGATACGCGCTGGGGAAAGCGGATCGTAGAGAGAGTGCGTCGTGATTGGGTCATTAAGGAACGACGCTCACGTCGACGCCGCATCAGCTCCGTCCCTCGTGAGCAGGGGCTATAAAAGGGGATGCACACAGGCGTAAGGGCAGTGTGTAACCAGCGAAGAAGGAAGACGGGGATGAAGACCTAGAGCCCTGCGGTACCTAGCCCCGCTGTCCTAAGGGGACCGGGACTCTGTGTAACCCAGAGGCGAGTGTAGTGGGTGTAGCCATAGGTCTACACGAGCCGAATGTACTATGTGTAGCCAGGGCATAGGGCTTACACGAGTCGAGTGTATTGTGTAGCCAGAGGCATAGGGCTTACACGAGTCGAGTATATTGTGTGTAGCCAGAGGCATAGGGTCTACACGAGTCAAGTGTATCGGGTGTAGCCAGAGGCCTAGAGCTTACACGAGATTAGTGGAGTGTGTCGGAGGAAGAAGAGAGACCACACGTTGTATTGTGATACCTAAAGGATTTAATAAAAGTGTGTTACCCGTCAAGAAGTTCCTGCCGTCAATTCCCATACTTCAGGGTTATTGGGTCAATTGCCTAGAGGGGTATTGGATCAATTGCCTAGAGGGGTATTAGGTCAATTGCCTAGAGTGGTATTGGGTCAATTGCCTAGAGGGGTATTGGGTCAATTGCCTAGAGGGGTATTGGGTCAATTGCCTAGAGGGGTATTGGGTCAATTGACTAGAGGGGTATTGGGTCAATTACCAAGAGGGGTATTGGGTCAATTGCTTAGAGGGGTATTGAGTCAATTGCCTAGGGGGGTATTGGGTCAATAGCCTAGAGGGGTATTGAGTCAATTGCCTACAGGGGTATTGGGTCAATTGCCTAGAGGGGTATTGAGTCAATTGCCTAGAGGGGTATTCGGTCAATTGCCTAGAGGGGTATTGGGTCAATTGCCTAGAGGGGTATTGGGTCAATTGCTTAGATGGGTATTGGGTCAATTGGCGAGAGGGGTATTGGGTCAATTACCTAGAGGGGTATTGGGTCAATTGCCTAGAGGGGTATTGGGTCAATTACCTAGAGGGTTATTGGGTCAATTGCCTAGAGGGGTATTGGATCAATTGCCTAGAGGGGTATTAGGTCAATTGCCTAGAGGGGTATTGGGTCAATTGCCTAGAGGGGTATTGGGTCAAT
This sequence comes from Lethenteron reissneri, assembly GCF_015708825.2. Classification (NCBI taxonomy): domain Eukaryota; kingdom Metazoa; phylum Chordata; class Hyperoartia; order Petromyzontiformes; family Petromyzontidae; genus Lethenteron; species Lethenteron reissneri. Next base: position 374,927 of record NC_083781.1, on the reverse strand, counting down.
TGCCTAGAGGGGTATTGGGTCAATTGCCTAGAGGGGTATTGGGTCAATTGCCTAGAGGGGTATTGGGTCAATTGCCTAGAGGGGTATTGGGTCAATTGCCTAGAGGGGTATTGGGTCAATTGCCTAGAGGGGTATTGGGTCAATTGCCTAGAGGGGTATTGGGTCAATTGTCTAGAGGGGTATTGGGTCAATTGCCTAGAGGGGTATTGGGTCAATTGCCTACAGGGGTATTGGGTCAATTGCCTAGAGGGGTATTGGGTCAAATGCCTAGAGGGGTATTGGGTCAATTGCCTAGAGGGGTATTGGGTCAATTGCCTAGAGGGGTATTGGGTCAATTGACTAGAGGGGTATTGGGTCAATTACCAAGAGGGGTATTGGGTCAAATGCTTAGAGGGGTATTGAGTCAATTGCCTAGGGGGGTATTGGGTCAATTGCCTAAAGGGGTATTGAGTCAATTGCCTACAGGGGTATTGGGTCAATTGCCTAGAGGGGTATTGGGTCAATTGCTAGAGGGGTATTCGGTCAATTGCCTAGAGGGGTATTGGGTCAATTGATAGAGAGGGGTATTGGGTCAATTGCTTAGATAGGTATTGGGTCAATTGGCGAGAGGGGTATTGGGTCAATTACCTAGAGGGTATTGGGTCAATTGCCTAGAGGGTATTGGGTCAATACCTAGAGGGTTATTGGGTCAGTTGCCTAGAGGGGTATTGAATCAATTGCCTAGAGGGGTATTGGTCAATTGCCTAGAGAGGGACTATTGGGTCATTGCCTAGAGGGGTATTGGGTCAATTGCCTAGAGGGTATTGGGTCATTGCCTAGAGGGTATTGGGTCAATTGCCTAGAGGGGTATTGGGTCAATTGCCTAGAGGGGTATGGGTCAATTGCCTAGAGGGGTATTGGGTCAATTGCCTAGAGGGGTATGGGTCAATTGCTAGAGGGGTATTGGGTCAATTGTCTAGAGGGGTATTGGGTCAATTGTCTAGAGGGGTATTGGGTCAATTGCTAGAGGGGTATTGGGTCAAGGCGGTTAGGGGTAGGGGTATGGGTCAATTGCCTAGAGGGG
>NC_083781.1:349383-373364 GCF_015708825.2 Lethenteron reissneri | reverse complement strand
GATCGCCCCTTGAACGGGACATTATACCGGGCAGAAGGGGAACGTGGCGACGAGCTGCAATCTCGGCCCCCTGTTTATTATATATATATATTTTTTTTTTTCAAGAAAAGTGTTGTGTCTTAGCACGAGTCCGCCTGGCCGGTCCGTGGTACGGCACCAGACGCGGTTGATCGTCCGGTGGCGCCGGCAGTCCAGGAAGGCATGGGCCAGGCATCGGAGATCCGCGCGTGCCTCGGGGTTCCGGTTCACGACGATCAGCAGCCGTCAAGTCCGAGACACCTGGGAGTGGGTCAGGCGGAGACACGTGAGGATCAGACTGCGACACATCCCTCCCCGAGTCGACGGCCACATCACACGCTCGGTCGTTACGGCACAAGGGGAGGCCATGCGGTGCTGCGAAGGGTTTCAGCCGGGAGGGGTGTACGTACCAACGGCGTTTTCCCCATTTAATCTGGATACTCTGGGGTCGCACAATACGCACGATTTCCACAGGTCCCCTCCATGGTCTCAACAGTTTAGGGGACGTAGCCGACGGTGCATGTGGGCAGTGCAGCCAGGCCTTATCGCCTTGTTTCCAATCGTGCGTATACACCTTTCGCGCGTGCAATCTTTCGTTAGCGACCTGGCGAGACCTCGAATTCAACCTCGCAGCCTCTCGCGCTTCAGCCAGTTTGGCGATATTAAATTTGATGTGGTCGGCCAATTTAGACTTCTCACGTGGCTGGGAAATCCCCAGTTGGACATCCATGGGCGGATCGGCCTCTCGCCCATACATGAGAAAAAATGGGGAAAACCCTGTCGCCGCATGGGGTACCATTCGATAGGCCGCGAGCACCCCAGGTACCTGTAAGTCCCAATCAACCTGATCGTTGCAGACCTGTTGGCACAACATAGAAGTAATCGTCCTGTTTAGACGTTCAACCATGCCATCAGTCTGCGGGTGATATGGGGAGGTACGCACTTTCTTCATACCCAGCAGGTCGCACACCTCGCGCAACAAAACGCTCGAAAAATTATTTCCCTGATCCGTCAGCAAGCATTCGGGGGCGCCTTTGTCCAAAACATAGCCCTGGACAAAGGCGTCTGCCACTGCCGCAGCCGACTGGTTGGCGAGTGGCCACGCCATGGGCCATCGGGTGAAGTATTCAACGCCAACCAGCAGGTACTTGTTACCCCTAGGTGTAGCGGGAAAGGGCCCCAAGATATCGAGCGCAACCAATTCGTTCGTGCGCGAAACCTGGATGGATTGTAGCGGTGGATTAGCCGCAATTGGTGGCGGTTTTCTTTGAGCGCACCCCACACATCCCTTGAGGATGTTTGTCTTATGGAATCCCAAATGCATGAGTCGTTCGTGAGCAGCCAGAACGACTCTACCCCGCATAGCAGATGGTACAACGAGCGTATGACGCCGGGACATATTGTCCCACTTCATCAGGAGGCCCTGTTTGACCACCCAGGAACTGACCCGCATCTCCCCCTCCCCGGGAGCCTCTGCCTTCCGACGCAACGTGAGTAGGGAGCTGTCGGCCATTTGGAGACGGCCCCACTCAATAAGAGGCAACGCGAGCAACGAGTCCCCGGCCGTGGGAGCGGCAGGCGCGTCGACCCGCGGAGCGTCAGTGGCGGTGAGCAAAACTCCCGCGGGGGTGGCGACAGGGGGTTTACACCACGCCGATCCCAGAAGACATGCACATTCCGAGCGAGGCGACAACCGCGACAAAGCATCCGCATTTGAGTGCCGCAATCCCTTTCAGTAAATTGTCGTAAACTGGTAGCCTTGGAGGACCTCCAGCCATCGGGACAACTGACCGGAGGGTTGCGCCACCCGCATTGCATATTGGAGAGCCGCGTGGTCCGTACGAACAGTAAAATGACGGCCGTAGAGATACGGCCTGAATTGCTGGATAAAAAAAACAATCGCTAGCAATTCACGGCGTGTCACACAGTAGCGTTGTTCCGCAGGTGACAAAACTCTGCTACCATAGGCGACCACCCGTTCGACCCCCCCCCCGACCACCTGTGAGAGCACTCCCCCGATACCCGTATTACTAGCATCCGTGTCAAGCAGGAACGGTTGCGTGAAATCGGGGTAACACAAGGGAGGAGCCCGCACCAAGGCATCCTGAAGGGAGCAGAACGCAGCCTCTTCCTCCGGCCCCCAGTGAAACCTTACCCCTTTAGCAGTCAAAGCGTGTAGGGGCCTGGCTATGGTGGCAAAATTTTCGACAAAACGGCGGTAGTAGGAGGCGAATCCTATGAAGCTGCGGACCTCAGTGACTGAGGTTGGCGTTGGCCATGAGCCGACACAGTGCATCTTAGCAGGGTCTGTAGAGATCCCAGAACGGCCAACGATATGCCCCAAGTACCTGACCGATTCCCGAAGCAGGTGACATTTGGCCGGTTCAAATTTTAATTTAGCGGAACGCATCCTGAGGAACACCCCTCTCAATCGCTGGAGGTGCGCCTCGAAAGTCCGGCTGAAAACGATGACATCATCAAGGTAAATAAAACAGGTGTCCCATTGGAGTCCTGACAAAACCAATTCCATGAGCCTCTGGAACGTGGCGGGAGCAGAATGTAGCCCCATGGGCAATCGATTGAATTGAAATAGGCTTCCTGGTGTCCGGAAAGCGGTCTTTGGTTTCGATTCCTCATCGAGGGGCAATTGCCAAAATCCCGAAAGCAGGTCAAGCGTCTAAAAAAACTGTGCTCCCGCCAAGGCATCCAGCGACTCATCCATCCTTGGGAGTGGATACGCGTCGGCCATCGAGATTTTATTTAGGCGGCGGAAATCCACACAAAATCGCAAGGGCCCATCGTGTTTTTTAACAAGGACGATGGGAGCACCCCACGGACTGGAAGAGGGCGAAATGATGTCGGCAGCCAACATGTCATTAACAGCCGACTGTACATGCTCCTCGGCTGGGCTGAGCCGAAAGGGATTCTGCTGAATTGGAGCCGCGTCACCCGTCGCTATGTGGTGGCGCAACAGGTCCGTGCAGCCAATATCGTACTTGTGTTTGCTAAACACATCAGCGAATTCAAGTAGCAGGCCCCTCAACGCTCCCAACTGCACACTAGACAAGTTAGTAGACCCAGCACACAACGAGTCCAACCATTCATTCTCCTCCTCAGATGGAGGATGCGTATCGGGGCTAGAATTCGCATGTGCAACGAGCTGTTCATCCACGGGTAGAGGGTCCGCGTGAGCCAGCACCGTGCCCTGTGTGATAACAGCTGGTCGCAACCCCGTATTCAGAACCATAACGAATGGATCCCTGTCCGCCCGCACCATGGTCTGAGCTACCGCTAGGTCGAGGCCCCCAACAGCTCTGTTTGACGGCCCCAACAGAACACCTTGTTCCCCCGCATCCACTCCGAGGGGTTTCCGCAATCGAAGGGGTACCAACATTTGCGATCCCGGGGGCACCCGCACAGTCTGAGTTGCCAGCGCCTGAACCGTTGTACAAACTGTACGTATTTTGGTAGGATTTGTCAAAAATGCAACGCGCCGACCCGAAGGAAGCTCGATACAGGCCTGATCAACGAGAATTTTAATGGGCATTTTAGCCAGAAAGTCCGTGCCCAGTAAACAAGGAACTGCCAGGGATGATGAGACAAAAATAGGACCCGCCAATTTGATATCGCCAATACAAATAGTCGCCCGAATCTGTCCGATAATTCCCAAAGATCCCCCGTTCGCCGCGTAAAATGGTACATCCACCGGAAGAAGGGGTCGACTTTGGACGGGAAGGATGTTATAAATAAGGTCCGAAATGATAGTGGCTGACGCACCCGTGTCCACCAGCACCCGGACCTCAACCCCGTTACTACGGACGACCCGGCCGACGCAGCCACTATCCTGTGGGCCAACTCGGACCATTCGACTGCTCCCGGGCCGTGTACGAACCCCCCTCGCCGAACCGAATCCCCGGCCCCCATATGCGGTACCCCCACCGCGAAGCGGCGACCCGAGTGTGCCGTGTACGTGGACCGAGCGTGTGGGGTGCCGCGACTTGCCGGGGTTAGCTGGGACGATTTCGGGCCTTGGTCGTCGTCCGGACGTGGTCCCGTGGCGCGCTGACGCGGAGCCCGGCACCCGGCAGCGACGTGACCCCGAAGGCCGCAGTTGTAACACATGACGAGGGACGTCGTAGGTTTCGGTTGCTCCAGCTTGCGGGACGATCGTATGGGCGAACGACCTCCCGATCTCCACTCCCCCGGTCTCGACACGGTGAAGGCCTCCTCCCGAGCCGTAGCAGTCTGAGGCTCTGCGACAGTCGCGGCAGGTGTCGCGATCCCCGCCGATGCACAGACGACTGTCCGCTTGCGCTTGAGAGCCTCGTGTGCGTGGATGCTTGTAGCAACCCCCAAGGAGCAGATGTCCATTTCGTCCGCCGTATTGATGGGGACTCCCAGGTCGTGAGCCAACGCCAGCAGCTGCTCTGTCACCATGGCGTCCTCCCCCTCCTTGTCCATGCGGGGAAAGGCGGCGTCCGCCAGGGCGAGCAGCGACGTGTGATAGGCGAGCGTAGTTTCTCCCTCCATCTTACGCCGTTCGTAGAACTGGTGGCGACAGGTCGAGGGCGGTCCGAACACCTTAGCCATGAAGTGTAGCGCGGCCTGGAGAATTGAGCGGGACGACCTCGGGGCGGATGTGAAGGCCGCGAGTGCGTCGTCGTCGAGCGTCGCCGGCAGCGCGCGTAAGGCAGTGGTGTCGGACCACCCCGACATCTCTTGATGTGCGAGGAACCTTCGTTGGAAGGCCCCCCAGTCGCCCCCGTCCGCCTTGAACGCCGTCAGCGCGGGAAGCCTTTGTTGGAAGACCTGGTCGTCGTCCTCCGATGAATGCTTTTCCCGCGCGCCACTGTTGTTGACGAAAATGGCGGCTCCGTCGGCAGGCGCATGGTGGAGAGTTTTGGCACGCGCCGGTGACGCGGGCTGTGTAGAGTGGAGGTCCCCTACCACGTGGTGTCCACGCTTCCCGCCAATCGATGGTGGACCCTCAAAGTTGGCGCCAATTTCAAAACTTTCTGAGCGGAGCGCGTTCTGGCGGGATTCCTCGGCCCGTGCTCCCTCCTCCAACCTTGTTGTCGTCCTCCCGCCTCCAGAAGCGGTGATTTCTGCCAAAATAGAAGCGGCAGCGAGCAGCAACTCCGCCAGGCGGGAGTGTGCATCCTGGAGGCCGGTGTCGGAGGCGAGCGGAGCGTCAGCCATCGCCGCGAAGTGCTGCAGCGGCGGCATCTCTTCGTCCTCGCCTCCCGAGGCTTGCGGTTCAGGTACGCCGTCGTCTTCCCGATCTTGCGCGTGAGTACGGGTGGTCTTCCTGGTATCCATCCTTTTGAAGACAGGTTTACTTCTGATGCCAGTTGTAATGTATGAACTTGGCGGGAGACGACTTCACGGGTTGCACACCTTTTATTAACACCAACTTATCGTTACACGGGTGGCTAAGTACAGCCTAACCCACGGGGTTCCCTGGCTACACCCTCACGGGCTCTTACGCCCCATAGCTCTCGGAACCCACCCGGCTGGGGTGTCCGTCTCGACTCTGGGTCCCACAGCCTCGTCCCACATGGACGTCAGACCACGGGTCCCACAGCCTCGCCTCCGAGCCACACAGCGTCCCGGCCCTTATAAGGACCGCGGGACCAGGGGTCTCAGGGCCCTATCTCTTCAGCTCCGTCTTCGATCTTCAACTGGTTATCAACTCCCCGAGTGCTCCCGCGCGTCCTCCTTTATAGTCCTCCATGCGGACGTCGCTGAGAGCACCCACCCCAGTTGACCAATCACTGCGTGCTGCCTACGATCCTATTTCCCACATTGTGTCAGCGCGCACAACCACGCACCCCGCGCCGCCCCGTGATCCATCACTGTCGGCGCGTGTCAACACCACCACTCTTGATGTAGCCACGCCCGGCGCGCTCACACACACGCCGCCCCTTTGTCAGCGCGTACCGCCACTACAGACCCAATACAACTCTAGGCAATTGACCCAATACCCTTGTAGGCAATTGACCAAATACCCCTGTAGGCAATTGACCCAATACCCCTCTAGGCAATTGACCCAATACCCCTCTAGGCAATTGACCCAATACCCCTCTAGGCAATTGACCCAATACCTCTCTAGGCAATTGACCCAAAACCCCTCTAGGCAATTGACCCAATACCCCTCTAGGCAATTGACCCAATACCCCGGTAGGCAATTGACCCAATACCCCTCTAGGCAATTGACCCAATACCCCTCTAGGCAATTAACCCAATACCCCTCTAGGCAATTGACCCAATACCCCTCTAGGCAATTGACCCGAACCCCCTCTAGGCAATTGACCCAATACCCCTCTAGGCAATTGACCCAACACCCATCTAGGCAATTGACCCAATTCCCTTCTAGGCAATTGACCCAATACCCTTCTAGGCAATTGACCCTATACCCCTCTAGGCAATTGCCCCAATACTCCTCTAGGCAATTGACCAAATACCCCTCTAGGCAATTGACCCAATACCCCTCTCGGCAATTGACCCAATACCCCTCTAGGCAATTGACCCAATACCCCTCTAGGCAATTGACCCAATACCCCTCAAGGCAATTTACCCAATACCCCTCTAGGCAATTGACCCAATACCCCTCTAGGCAATTGACCCAATACCTCTCTAGGCAATTGAACCAAAACCCCTCTGGGCAATTGACCAAATACCCCTCTAGGCAATTGACCCAATACCCCGGTAGGCAATTGACCCAATACCCCTCTAGGCAATTGACCCAATACCCCTCTAGGCAATTGACCCAATACCCCTCTAGGCAATTGACCCAATACCCCTCTAGGCAATTGACCCAATACCCCTCTAGGCAATTGCCCCAATACCCCTCTATGCAATTGACCCAATACCCCTCTAGGCAATTGACCCAATACCCCTCTAGTCAATTGACCCAATACCCCTCTAGGCAATTGACCCAATACCCCTCTAGGCAATTGACCCAATACCTCTCTAGGCAATTGACCCAAAACCCCTCTAGGCAATTGAACCAATACCCCTCTAGGCAATTGACCCAATACCCCTCTAGGCAATTGACCCAATACCCCTCTAGGCAATTGACCCAATACCCCTCTAGGCAATTGACCCAATACCCATCTCGGCAATTGATCCATTACCCCTCTAGGCAATTGACCCAATACCCCTCAAGGCAATTTACACAATACCCCTCTAGGCAATTGACCCAATACCCCTCTAGGCAATTGACCCAATACCCCTCTAGGCAATTGACCCAATACCCATCTAGGCAATTGACCCAATACCCCTCTAGGCAATTGACCCAATACCCCTCTAGGCAATTGACCCAATACCCCTCTAGGCAATTTACCCAATACCCCTCTAGGCAATTGACCCAATACCCCTCTAGGCAATTGACCCAATACCCCTGTAGGCAATTGACCCAATACCCCTCTAGGCAATTGACCCAATACCCCTCTAGGCAATTGACCCAATACCCCTCTAGGCAATTCACCCAATACCCCTCTAGGCAATTGACCCAATACCCCTCTAGGCAATTGACCCAATACCTCTCTAGGCAATTAAACCAAAACCCCTCTAGGCAATTGACCCAATACCCCTGTAGGCAATTGACCCAATACCCCAGTAGGCAATTGACCCAATACCCCTCTAGGCAATTGACCCAATACCCCTCTAGGCAATTGACCCAATACCCCACTAGACAATTGACCCAATACCCGTCTAGGCAATTGACCCAATACCCCTCTAGGCAATTGACCCAATACCCCTCTAGGCAATTGACCCAATACCCCTCTAGGCAATTGACCCAATATCCCTCTAGGCAATTGACCCAATACCCCTCTAGGCAATTGACCCAATACCCCACTAGACAATTGACCCAATACCCCTCTAGGCACTTGACCCAATACCCCTCTAGGCAATTGCCCCAATACCCCTCTAGGCAATTGACCCAATACCCCTCTAGGCAATTGACCCAATACCCCTCTAGGCAATTGACCCAATACCCCTCTAGGCAATTGACCCAATACCCTTCTAGGCAATTGACCCAATACCCCTCTAGGCAACTGACCCAATACCACTCTAGGCAATTGACCCAATACCTCTCTAGGCAATTGACCCAAAACCCCTCTAGGCAATTGACCCAATACCACTCTAGGCAATTGACCCAATACCACGGTAGGCAATTAACCCAATACCCCTCTAGGCAATTGACCCAATACCCCTCTAGGCAATTAACCCAATACCCCTCTAGGCAATTGATCCAATACCCCTCTAGGCAATTGACCCAATACCCCTCTAGGCAATTGACCCAATACCCCTCAAGGCAATTTACCCAATACCCCTCTAGGCAATTGACCCAATACCCCTCAAGGCAATTGACCCAATACCCCTCTAGGCAATTGACCCAATACCCATCTAGGCAATTGACCCAATACCCCTCTAGGCAATTGACCCAATACCCCTCTAGGCAATTGACCCAATACCCCTCTAGGCAATTTACCCAATACCCCTGTAGGCAATTGACCCAATACCCCTCTAGGCAATTGACCCAATACCCCTGTAGGCAATTGACCCAATACCCCTCTAGGCAATTAACCCAATACCCCTCTAGGCAATTGACCCAATACCCTTCTAGGCAATTGACAAAATACCCCTCTAGGCAATTGAACCAATACCCCTCTAGGCAATTGACCCAATTCCCCTCTAGGCAATTGACCCAATACCCCTCTAGGTAATTGACCCAATACCCCTCTAGGCAATTGACCCAATACCCATCTAGGCAATTGACCCAATATCCCTCTAGGCAATTGACCCAATACCCCTGTAGGCAACTGACCCAATACCCCTCTAGGCAATTTACCCAATACCCCTCTAGGCAATTGACCTAATACCCCTCTAGGCAATTGACCCAATACACATCTAGGCAATTGACCCAATACCCCTCTAGGCAATTGATACAATACCCCTCTAGGCAAGTGACCCAATACCCCTCTAGGCAATTGACCCAATACCCTTCTAGACAATTGACAAAATACCCCTCTAGGCAATTGACCCTATACCCCTCTAGGCAATTGACCCAATACCCCTCTAGGCAATTGACCCAATACCCCTCTAGGCAATTGACCCAATACCCCTCTAGGCAATTGACCCAATACCCCTCTAGGCAATTGACCCAATACCCCTCTACGCAATTGACCCAATACCCCTCTAGGCAATTGACCCAAAACCCTTCTAGGCAATTGACCCAATACCCCTCTCGACAATTGACCCAAAACCCCTCTAGGCAATTGATCCAATACCCCTCTAGGCAATTGACCCAATACCTCTCTAGGCAATTGACCCAATACCCATCTAGGCAATTGACCCAATACCCCTCTAGGCAATTGACCCAATACCCCTCTAGGCAATTGACCCAATACCCCTCTAGGCAATTGACCCAATACCCCTCTAGGCAATTGACCCAATACCCCTCTAGGCAATTGACCCAATACCCCTCTAGGCAATTGATACAATACCCCTCTAGGCAATTGACCCAATACCCCTCTAGGCAATAGACCCAATACCCTTCTAGGCAATTGACAAAATACCCCTCTAGGCAATTGACCCAATACCCCTCTAGGCAATTGACCCAATTCCCCTCTAGGCAATTGACCCAATACCCCTCTAGGTAATTGACCCAATACCCCTCTAGGCAATTGACCCAATACCCCTCTAGGCAATTGACCCAATACCCCTCTACGCAATTGACCCAATACCCCTCTAGGCAATTGACCCAATACCCTTCTAGGCAATTGACCCAATACCCCTCTCGGCAATTGACCCAAAACCCCTCTAGGCAATTGACCCAATACCCCTGTAGGCAATTGACCCAATACCTCTCTAAGCAATTGACCCCATACCCCTCTAGGCAATTGACCCAATACCCCTCTAGGCAATTGACCCCATACTCCTCTAGGCAATTGACCCAATTCCCCTCTAGGCAATTGACCCAATACCCCTCTAGGTAATTGACCCAATACCCCTCTAGGCAATTGACCCAATACCCCTCTAGGCAATTGACCCAATACCCCTCTACGCAATTGACCCAATACCCCTCTAGGCAATTGACCCCAATAAACCCTTCTAGGCAATGACCCAATACCCCTCTCGGCAATTGGACCCAAAAACCCCTCTAGGCAATTGACCCAATACCCCTGTAGGCAATTGACCCAATACCTCTCTAGGCAAATTGACCCCATACCCTCTAGGGCAATTGACCCAATACCCCTCTAGGGCAATTGACCCAATACCCCGCTAGGCATTGACCCAATACACCTCTAGGCAATTGACCCAATACCCATCTAGCAATTGACCCAACACCCCTCTAGGCAATTGACCCAATACCCCTGTAGGCAACTGAACCCAATACCCTCTAGGCAATTGACCCAATACCCCTCTAGTCATTGACCTAATACCCCTCTAGGGCAATTGACCCAATACACATCTAGGCAATTGACCCAATACCCCTCTAGGCAATTGGATACAATACCCCTCGAGGCAATTGACCCAATACCCCTCTAGCAATTGACCCAATACCCCCTCTAGGCAATTTACCCAATACCCCTCTAGGCAATTGACCCAATACCCCTCTAGGCAATTGACCCAATACCCCTGTAGGCAATTGACCCAATACCCCTCTAGGCAATTGACCCAATACCACTCTAGGCAATTGACCCAATACCCTCTAGGCAATTACCCAATACCCCTCTAGGCAATTGACCCAATACCCCTCTAGGCAATTGACCCAATACCCTCTAGGCAATTGACCAAACCCTCTAGGCAATTGACCCAATACCCCTCTAGGCAATTGACCCAATACCCCTAGGCAATTGACCCAATACCCTCTAGGCAATTGACCCAATACCCCTCTAGGCAATTGACCCAATACCCCACTAGGCAATTGACCCAATACCCTCTAGGCAATTGACCAATCCCCTCTAGGCAATTGACCCAATACCCCACTAGGCAATTGACCCAATACCCCTCTAGGCAATTGACCCAATACCCCTCTAGGCAATTGACCCAATACCCCTCTAGGCAATTGACCCAATACCCTCTAGGCAATTGACCCAATACCCCTCTAGGCAATTGACCCAATACCCCTCTAGGCAATTGACCAATACCCCTCTAGGCAATTGACCCAATACCCCTCTAGGCAATTGACCCAATACCCTCTAGGCAATTGACCCAATACCCCTCTAGGCAACTGACCCAATACCACTCTAGGCAATTGACCCAATACCTCTCTAGGCAATTGACCCAAACCCTCTAGGCAATTGACCCAATACCCCTCTAGGCAATTGACCCAATACCACTAGGCAATTGACCCAATACCCCTCTAGGCAATTGACCCAATACCCCTCTAGGCAATTAACCCAATACCCCTCTAGGCAATTGACCCAATACCCTCTAGGCAATTGACCCAATACCCTCTAGGCAATTGACCCAATACCCCTCTAGGCAATTACCCAATACCCTTAGGCAATTGACCCAATACCCCTCAGGCAATTGACCCAATACCCTCTAGGCAATTGACCCAATACCCATCTAGGCAATTGACCCAATACCCTCTAGGCAATTGACCCAATACCCCTCTAGGCAATTGACCCAAACCCCTCTAGGCAATTACCCAATACCCTGTAGGCAATTGACCCAATACCCTCTAGGCAATTGACCCAATACCCCTTAGGCAATTGACCCAATACCCCTTAGGCAATTGACCCAATACCCCTCTAGGCAATTGACCCAATACCCTTCTAGGCAATTGAAAAATACCCCTCTAGGCAATTGAACCAATACCCCTCTAGGCAATTGACCCAATCCCTCTAGGCAATTGACCCAATACCCTCTAGGTAATTGACCCAATACCTCTAGGCAATTGACCCAATACCCATCTAGGCAATTGACCCAATACCCCTCTAGGCAATTGACCCAATACCCCTAGGCAATTGACCCAATACCCCTCTAGGCAATTTACCCAATACCCTCTAGGCAATTGACCTAATCCCCTCTAGGCAATTGACCCAATACCATCTAGGCAATTGACCCAATACCCTCTAGGCAATTGACAATACCCCTCTAGGCAATTGACCCAATACCCCTCTAGGCAATTGACCCAATACCCTTCTAGGCAATTGACCAATACCCCTCTAGGCAATTGCCACATACCCCTCTAGGCAATTGACCCAATACCCCTCTAGGCAATTGACCCAATACCCCTCTAGGCAATTGACCCAATACCCCTCTAGGCAATGACCCAATACCCCTCTAGGCAATTGACCCAATACCCTCTACGCAATTGACCCAATACCCCTCTAGGCAATTGACCCAAACCCTCTAGGCAATTGACCCAATACCCCTCTCGACAATTGACCCAAACCCCTCTAGGCAATTGACCAATACCCTCTAGGCAATTGACCCAATACCCCTCTAGGCAATTGACCCAATACCCTCTAGGCAATTGACCCAATACCCTCTAGGCAATTGACCCAATACCCCTCTAGGCAATTGACCCAATACCCCTCTAGGCAATTGACCCAATACCCCTCTAGGCAATTGACCCAATACCCTCTAGGCAATTGACCCATACCCCTCTAGGCAATTGACCAATACCCCTCTAGGCAATTGACCCAATACCCCTCTAGGCAATTGACCCAATACCCCTCTAGGCAATTGACAATACCCCTCTAGGCAATTGACCAAACCCCTCTAGGCAATTGACCCAATCCCTCTAGGCAATTGACCCAATACCCCTCTAGGTAATTGACCCAATACCCTCTAGGCAATTGACCCAATACCCCTAGGCAATTGACCCAATACCCCTCTAGGCATTGACCCAATACCCCTCTAGGCAATTGACCCAATACCCTCTAGGCAATTGACCCAATACCCCTCTCGCAATTGACCCAATACCCCTCTAGGCAATTGACCCAATACTGTAGGCAATTGACCCAATCTCTCTAGCAATTGACCCAATACCCCTCTAGGCAATTGACCCAATACCCCTCTAGGCAATTGACCCATACCCTCTAGGCAATTGACCCAATACCCTCTAGGCAATTGACCCAATACCCCTCTAGGCAATTGACCCAAACCCCTCTAGGCAATTGACCCAATACCCCTAGGCAATTGACCCAATACCCTCTAGGCAATTGACCCAATACCCCTCTAGGCAATTGACCCAATACCCTCTAGGCAATTGACCCAATACCCTCTAGGCAATTGACCCAATACCCCTCTAGGCAATTGACCCAAACCCCTGTAGGCAATTGACCCAATACCCTCTAGGCAATTGACCCAATACCCTCTAGGCAATTGACCCAATACCCCTAGGCAATTGACCCAATACCCTCTAGGCAATTGACCCAATACCCTCTAGGCAATTGACCAATACCCATCTAGGCAATTGACAATACCCCTAGGCAATTGACCCAATACCCCTGTAGGCAATTGACCCAAACCCTCTAGGCAATTACCAATACCCTCTAGGCAATGACCTAATACTCTAGGCAATTGACCCAATACCTCTAGGCATTGACCCAATACCCCTCTAGGCAAATACAATACCTCTAGGCAATTGACCCAATACCCCTCTAGGCAATTGACCCAATACCCTCTAGGCAATTGACAATACCCTCTAGCAATTGACCCAAACCCCTCTAGGCAATTGACCCAATACCCTCTAGGCAATTGACCAATACCCTCTAGGCAATTGACCCAATACCCCTTCTAGGCAATTGACCAATACCCCTCTTAGGCAATTGACCCAATACCCTCTAGGCAAGACCCAATACCCCTCTAGGCATTGACCCAAACCCTCTAGGCAATTGACCCAATACCCCTCTCGACAATTGACCCAAAACCCCTCTAGGCAATTCACCCAATACCCCTCTAGGCAATTGACCCAATACCCTCTAGGCAATTGACCCAATACCCTCTAGGCAATTGACCCAATACCCTCTAGGCAATTGACCCAATACCCTCTAGGCAATTGACCCAATACCCCTCTAGGCAATTGACCCAATACCCCTCTAGGCAATTGACCCAATACCCCTCTAGGCAATTGACCCAATACCCTCTAGGCAATTGACCCAATACCCCTCTAGGCAATTGACCCAATACCCCTCTAGGCAATTGACCCAATACCCTTCTAGGCAATTGGCAAAATACCCCTCTAGGCAATTGACCCAATACCCTCTAGGCAATTGACCCAATCCCCTCTAGGCAATTGACCCAATACCCCTCTAGGCAATTGACCCAATACCCCTCTAGGCAATTGACCCAATACCCCTCTAGGCAATTGACCCAATACCCCTCTACGCAATTGACCCAATACCCCTCTAGGCAATTGACCCAATACCCTTCTAGGCAATTGACCCAATACCCCTCTCGGCAATTGACCCAAAACCCCTCTAGGCAATTGACCCAATACCCCTGTAGGCAATTGACCCAATACCTCTCTAGGCAATTGACCCATACCCTCTAGGCAATTGACCCAATACCCCTCTAGGCAATTGACCCAATACCCTCTAGGCAATTGACCCAATACCCCTCTAGGCAATTGACCCAATACCCATCTAGGCAATTGACCCAATACCCCTCTAGGCAATTGACCCAATACCCCTCTAGGCAATTGACCAAATACCCCTCTAGGCAATTGACCCAATACCCTCTAGGCAATTGACCAATACCCCTCTAGGCAATTGACCCAATACCCCTCTAGGCAATTGACCCAATACCCCTCTAGGCAATTGATACAACACCCCTCTAGGCAATTGACCCAATACCCTCTAGGCATTGACCCAATACCCTCTAGGCAATTGACAAAATACCCTCTAGGCAATTGACCCAATACCCCTCTAGGCAATTGACCCAATCCCCTCTAGGCAATTGACCCAACCCTCTAGGCAATTGACCCAATACCCCTCTAGGCAATTGACCCAATACCCCTCTAGGCAATTGACCCAATACCCCTCTAGGCAATTGACCAATACCCCTCTAGGCAATTGACCCAATACCCCTCTAGGCAATTGAAATACCTCTAGGCAATTGACCCAATACCCCTCTAGGCAATTGACCCAATACCCCTCTAGGCAATTACCCAATACCCCTCTAGGCAATTGACCAATACCCCTCTAGGCAATTGACCCAATACCTCTAGGCATTGACCCAATACCCTCTAGGCAATTTATACAATACCCTCTAGGCAATTGACCCACTACCCCTCTAGGCAATTGACCCAATACCCTTCTAGGCAATTGACAAAATACCCCTCTAGGCAATTGACCCAATACCCTCTAGGCAATTGACCCAATACCCCTCTAGGCAATTGACCCAATACCCCTCTAGGCAATTGACCCAATACCCCTCTAGGCAATTGACCCAATACCCCTCTAGGCAATTGAACCAATACCCCTCTACGCAATTGACCCACTACCCCTCTAGGCAATTGACCCAATACCCCTCTAGGCCATTGACCCAATACCCTTCTAGGCAATTGACACAATACCCCTCTAGGCAATTGACCCAATACCCCTCTAGGCAATTGACCAATCCCCTCTAGGCAATTGACCCAATACCCCTCTAGGCAATTGACCCAATACCCCTCTAGGCAATTGACCCAATACCCCTCTAGGCAATTGACCTAATACCCCTCTAGGCAATTGACCCAATACACATCTAGGCATTTGACCCAATACCCCTCTAGGCAATTTATACAATACCCCTCTAGGCAATTGACCCACTACCCCTCTAGGCAATTGACCCAATACCCTTCTAGGCAATTGACAAAATACCCCTCTAGGCAATTGACCCAATACCCTCTAGGCAATTGACCCAATACCCCTCTAGGCAATTGACCCAATACCCCTCTAGGCAATTGACCCAATACCCCTCTAGGCAATTGACCCAATACCCCTCTAGGCAATTGAACCAATACCCCTCTACGCAATTGACCCACTACCCCTCTAGGCAATTGACCCAATACCCCTCTAGGCAATTGACCCAATACCCTTCTAGGCAATTGACAAAATACCCCTCTAGGCAATTGACCCAATACCCTCTAGGCAATTGACCCAATTCCCCTCTAGGCAATTGACCCAATACCCCTCTAGGCAATTGACCCAATACCCCTCTAGGCAATTGACCCAATACCCCTCTAGGCAATTGACCCAATACCCCTCTAGGCAATTGACCCAATACCCTCTAGGCAATTGACCAATACCCTCTAGGCAATTGACCCAATACCCTCTAGGCTTGACCCAATACCCCTCTAGGCAATTGACCCAATACCCTCTAGGCAATTGACCCACTACCCCTCTAGGCAATTGACCCAATACCCTCTAGGCAATTGACAATACCCCTCTAGGCAATTGACCAATACCCCTCTAGGCAATGACCCAATACCCCTCTAGGCAATTGACCCAATACCCCTCTAGGCAATTGATACAATACCCCTCTAGGCAATTGACCCAATACCCTCTAGGCAATGACCCAATACCCTCTAGGCAATTGACAATACCCCTCTAGGCAATTGACCCAATACCCCCTAGGCAATTGACCCAATCCCCTCTAGGCAATTGACCCAATACCCCTCTAGGTAATTGACCCATACCCTCTAGGCAATTGACCCAATACCCCTCTAGGCAATTGACCCAATACCCCTCTACGCAATTGACCCAATACCCCTCTAGGCAATTGACCCAATACCCTCTAGGCAATTGACCCAATACCCCTCTCGGCAATTGACCCAAAACCCTCTAGGCAATTGACCCAATACCCCTCTAGGCAATTGACCCAATATCTCTAGCAATTGACCCATACCCCTCTAGGCAATTGACCCAATACCCCTCTAGGCAATTGACCCATACCCTCTAGGCAATTGACCCAATACCCCTCTAGGCAATTGACCCAATACCCCTCTAGGCAATTGACCCAATACCCCTCTAGGCAATTGACCCAATACCCCTCTAGGCAATTGACCCAATACCCCTCTAGGCAATTGACCCAATACCCTCTAGGCAATTGACCCAATACCCTCTAGGCAATTGACCCAATACCCCTCTAGGCAATTGACCCAAAACCCCTCTAGGCAATTGACCCAATACCCCTCTAGGCAATTGACCCAATACCCTCTAGGCAATTGACCCAATACCCCTCTAGGCAATTGACCCAATACCCCTCTAGGCAATTGACCCAATACCCTTCTAGGCAATTGACAAAATACCCCTCTAGGCAATTGACCCAATACCCTCTAGGCAATTGACCCAATACCCCTCTAGGCAATTGACCCAATACCCCTCTAGGCAATTGACCCAATACCCTCTAGGCAATTGACCCAATACCCTCTAGGCAATTGACCCAATACCCTCTAGGCAATTGACCCAATACCCTCTAGGCAATTGACCCAATACCCCTCTAGGCAATTGACCCAATACCCCTCTAGGCAATTGACCCAATACCCTCTAGGCAATTGACCCAATACCCCTCTAGGCAATTGACCCAATACCCCTCTAGGCAATTGACCCAATACCCCTCTAGGCAATTGACCCAATACCCCTCTAGGCAATTGACCCAATACCCCTCTAGGCAATTGACCCAATACCCTCTAGGCAATTGACCCAATACCCCTCTAGGCAATTGACCCAATACCCCTCTAGGCAATTGACCCAATACCCCTCTAGGCAATTGACCCAATACCCTCTAGGCAATTGACCCAATACCCCTCTAGGCAATTGACCCAAACCCCTCTAGGCAATTGACCAATACCCCTCTAGGCAATTGACCCAATACCCCTCTAGGCAATTGACCCAATACCCTCTAGGCAATTGACCCAATACCCTCTAGGCAATTGACCCAATACCCCTCTAGGCAATTGACCCAATACCCCTCTAGGCAATTGACCCAAACCCCTCTAGGCAATTGACCCAATACCCCTCTAGGCAATTGACCCAATACCCCTCTAGGCAATTGACACTACCCCTCTAGGCAATTGACCCAATACCCTCTAGGCAATTGACCCATAACCCTCTAGGCAATTGACAATACCCTCTAGGCAATTGACCCAATACCCCTCTAGGCAATTGACCCAATCCCTCTAGGCAATTGACCCAATACCCCTCTAGGCAATTGACCCAATACCCCTCTAGGCAATTGACCCAATACCCCTCTAGGCAATTGACCCAATACCCCTCTAGGCAATTGACCCAATACCCCTCTAGGCAATTGACCCAATACCCTCTAGGCAATTGACCAATACCCCTCTAGGCAATTGACCCAATACCCCTCTAGGCAATTGACCCAATACCCCTCTAGGCAATTGACCCAATACCCCTCTAGGCAATTGACCCAATACCCCTCTAGGCAATTGACCCAATACCCTCTAGGCAATTGACCCAATACCCTCTAGGCAATTGACCCAAACCCCTCTAGGCAATTGACCCAATACCCCTCTAGGCAATTGACCCAATACCCTCTAGGCAATTGACAAAATACCCCTCTAGGCAATTGACCCAATACCCTCTAGGCAATTGACCCAATACCCCTCTAGGCAATTGACCCAATACCCCTCTAGGCAATTGACCCAATACCCCTCTAGGCAATTGACCCAATACCCCTCTAGGCAATTGACCCAATACCCCTCTAGGCAATTGACCGAATACCCCTCTAGGCAATTGACCCAATACCCCTCTAGGCAATTGACCCAATACCCCTCTAGGCAATTGACCCAATACCCTCTAGGCAATTGACCCAATACCCCTCTAGGCAATTGACCCAATACCCCTCTAGGCAATTGACCCAATACCCTCTAGGCAATTGACCCAATACATCTAGGCATTGACCCAATACCCCTCTAGGCAATTGACCCAATACCCCTCTAGGCAATTGACCCATACCCTCTAGGCAATTGACCCAATACCCTCTAGGCAATTGACCAATACCCCTCTAGGCAATTGACCCAATACCCCTCTAGGCAATTGACCCAATACCCCTCTAGGCAATTGACCCAAACCCCTCTAGGCAATTGACCCAATACCCCTCTAGGCAATTGACCCAATACCCTCTAGGCAATTGACCCAATACCCCTCTAGGCAATTGACCCAATACCCCTCTAGGCAATTGACCCAATACCCTCTAGGCAATTGACCCAATACCCCTCTAGGCAATTGACCCAATACCCCTCTAGGCAATTGACCCAATACCCTCTAGGCAATTGACCCAATACCCCCTAGGCAATTGACCCAACCCTCTATGCAACATTGAACCAATACCCCTCTAGGCAATTGACCCAATACCCCTCTAGGCAATTGACCCAATACCCCTCTAGGCAATTGACCCAATACCCTCTAGGCAATTGACCCAATACCCTAGGCAATTGACCCAATCCCTCTAGGCAATTGACCCAATACCCCTCTAGGCAATTGACCCAATACCCCTCTAGGCAATTGACCCAATACCCCTCTAGGCAATTGACCCAATACCCTCTAGGCAATTGACCCAATACCCCTCTAGGCAATTGACCCAATACCCTCTAGGCAATTGACCCAATACCCCTCTAGGCAATTGACCCAAAACCCCTCTAGGCAATTGACCCAATACCCCTCTAGGCAATTGACCCAATACCCTCTAGGCAATTGACCCAATACCCTCTAGGCAATTGACCCAATACCCCTCTAGGCAATTGACCCATACCCCTCTAGGCAATTGACCCAATACCCCTCTAGGCAATTGACCCAATACCCTCTAGGCAATTGACCCAATACCCCTCTAGGCAATTGACCCAATACCCCTCTAGGCAATTGACCCAATACCCCTCTAGGCAATTGACCCAATACCCTCTAGGCAATTGACCCAATACCCCTCTAGGCAATGACCCAATACACTCTAGGCAATTGACCAATACCCCTCTAGGCAATTGACCCAATACCCTCTAGGCAATTGACCCAATACCCCTCTAGGCAATTGACCCAATACCCTCTAGGCAATTGACCCAATACCCCTCTAGGCAATTGACCCAATACCCCTCTAGGCAATTGACCCAATACCCCTAGGCAATTGACCCAATACCCCTCTAGGCAATTGACCCAATACCCCTCTAGGCAATTGACCCAATACCCCTCTAGGCAATTGACCCAATACCCCTCTAGGCAATGACCCAATACCCCTCTAGGCAATTGACCCAATACCCTCTAGGCAATTGACCCAATACCCCTCTAGGCAATTGACCCAATACCCCTCTAGGCAATTGACCCAATACCCTCTAGGCAATTGACCCAATACCCTCTAGGCAATTGACCCAATACCCTCTAGGCAATTGACCCAATACCCCTCTAGGCAATTGACCCAATACCCCTCTAGGCAATTGACCCAATACCCTCTAGGCAATGACCCAACCCCTCTAGGCAATTGACCCAATACCCTCTAGGCAATTGACCAATACCCCTCTAGGCAATTTGACCAATACCCCTCTAGGCAATTGACCCAATACCCTCAGGCAATTGACCCAATACCCCTCTAGGCAATTGAAATACCCCTCTAGGCAATTGACCCAATACCCCTCTAGGCAATTGACCCAATACCCCTCTAGGCAATTGACCCAATACCCCTCTAGGCAATTGACCCAATACCCCTCTAGGCAATTGACCACAAACCCTCTAGGCAATTGACCCAATACCCCTCTAGGCAATTGACCCAATACCCTCTAGGCAATTGACCCAATACCCCTCTAGGCAATTGACCCAATACCCCTCTAGGCAATTGACCAATACCCCTCTAGGCATTGACCCAATACCCCTCTAGGCAATTGACCCAATACCCTCTAGGCAATTGACCCAATACCCTCTAGGCAATTGACCCAATACCCCTCTAGGCAATTGACCCAATACCCCTCTAGGCAATTGACCCAATACCCCTCTAGGCAATTGACCCAATACCCTCTAGGCAATTGACCCAATACCCCTCTAGGCAATTGACCCAATACCCCTCTAGGCAATTGACCCAATACCCCTCTAGGCAATTGACCCAATACCCTCTAGGCAATTGACCCAATACCCCTCTAGGCAATTGACCAATACCCTCTAGGCAATTGACCCAATACCCCTCTAGGCAATTGACCCAATACCCCTCTAGGCAATTGATACCCAACACCCCTCTAGGCAATTGACCCATACCCCTCTAGGCAATTGACCCAATACCCTCTAGGCAATTGACCCAATACCCCTCTAGGCAATTGACCCAATACCCCTCTAGGCAATTGACCAATACCCCTCTAGGCAATTGACCCAATACCCTCTAGGCAATTGACCCAATACCCTCTAGGCAATTGACCCAATACCCTCTAGGCAATTGACCCAATACCCCTCTAGGCAATTGACCCAATACCCCTCTAGGCAATTGACCCAATACCCCTCTAGGCAATTGACAATACCCCTCTAGGCAATTGACCCAATACCCCTCTAGGCAATTGACCAATACCCCTCTAGGCAATTGACCCAATACCCCTCTAGGCAATTGACCCAATACCCCTCTAGGCAATTGACCCAATACCTCTAGGCAATTGACCAATACCCTCTAGGCAATATGACCAATCCCCTCTAGGCAATTGACCCAATACCCCTCTAGGCAATTGACCCAATACCCTTCTAGGCAATTGACAAATACCCCTCTAGGCAATTGACCCAATACCCTCTAGGAATTGACCCAATACCCTCTAGGCAATTGACCAATACCCCTTAGGCAATTGACCCAATACCCCTCTAGGCAATTGACCCAATACCCTCTAGGCAATTGACCCAATACCCTCTAGGCAATTGACCCACTACCCCTCTAGGCAATTGACCCAATACCTCTAGGCAATTGACCAATACCCTCTAGGCAATGACCCAATACCTCTAGGCAATTGACCCAATACCTCTAGGCAATTGACCCAATACCCTCTAGGCATTGACCCATACCCCTCTAGGCAATTGACCCATACCCTTCTAGGCAATTGACCAATACCCTCTAGGCAATTGACCCAATACCCCTCTAGGCAATTGACCCAATACCCCTCTAGGCAATTGACCCAATACCCCTCTAGGCAATTGACCAAATTACCCCTCTAGGCAATTGACCCAATACCCTCTAGGCAATTGACCCAATCCCTCAGCAATTAAAAATACCCCTCTAGGCAATTGACCCATACCCCTCTAGGCAATTGACCCAATACCCTCTAGGCAATTGATCAATACCCCTCTAGGCAATTGACCCAATACCCTCTAGGCAATTGACCCAATACCCCTCTAGGCAATTGACCAATACCCTCTAGGCAATTGACCCAATACCCTCTAGGCAATTGACCCAATACCCCTCTAGGCAATTGACCCAATACCCCTCTAGGCAATTGACCCAATACCCCTCTAGGCAATTGACCCAATACCCTCTAGGCAATTGACCAATACCCATCTAGGCAATTGACCCAATACCCCTCTAGGAATATGACAATACCCCTCTAGGCAATTGACCCATACCCTCTAGGCAATTGACCCAATACCCTCTAGGCAATTGACCCAAATACCCCTCTAGGCAATTGACCCAATACCCTCTAGGCAATTGACCCAATACCCTCTAGGCAATTGACCCAATACCCCTCTAGGCAATTGACCCAATACCCTCTAGGCAATTGACCAATACCCCTCTAGGCAATTGACCCAATACCCTCTAGGCAATTGACCCAATACCCCTCTAGGCAAGTGACAATACCCCTCTAGGCAATTGACCCATACCCCTCTAGGCAATTGACCCAACCCCTCTAGGCAATTGACAAAATACCCCTCTAGGCATGACCCAATACCCTCTAGGCAATTGACCCAATACCCTCTAGGCAATACCAATACCCCTCTAGGCAATTGACCCAATACCCCTCTAGGCAATTGACCCAATACCCTCTAGGCAATTGACCAATACCCCTCTAGGCAATTGACCCATACCCCTCTAGCAATTGAACCCAATACCCTCTAGGCAATTGACCCAATACCCCTCCAGGAAATTGACCCAATACCCTCTAGGCAATTGACCCAATACCCTCTAGGCAATTGACCCAATACCCTCTAGGCAATTGACCCAATACCCCTCTAGGCAATTGACCCAATACCCCTCTAGGCAATTGACCCAATACCTCTAGGCAATTGACCCAATACCCCTCTAGGCAATTGACCCAATACCCCTCTAGGCAATTGACCCAATACCCCTCTAGGCAATTGACCCAATACCCCTATAGGCATTGACCCAATACCCTCTAGGCAATTGACCCAATACCCTCTGCAATTGACCCAATACCCCTCTAGGCAATTGACCCAATACCCCTCTAGGCAATTGACCAATACCCTCTAGGCAATTGACCCAATACCCCTCTAGGCAATTGACCCAAAACCCTCTAGGCAATTGACCCAATACCCCTCTGGCAATTGACCCAATACCCCTCTAGGCATTGACCCAATACCCTCTAGGCAATTGACCCAATACCCCTCTAGGCAATTGACCCCAATACCCTCTAGGCAATTGACCCAATACCCTCTAGCAATTGACCCAAACCCCTCTAGGCAATTGACCCCATAACCCCTCTAGGCAATTGACCCAATACCCTCTAGGCAATTGACCAATACCCTCTACAATTGACCCAATACCCCTCTAGGCAATTGACCCAATACCCCTCTAGGCAATGACCCAAACCCCTCTAGGCAATTGACCCAATACCCTCTAGCAATTGACCCAATACCCCCTTAGGCAATTGACCCAATACCCCTTAGGCAATGACCAATACCCCTCTAGGCAATTGACCCAATACCCCTCTAGGCAATTGACCCAATACCCCTCTAGCAATTGACCCAATACCCTCTAGGCAATTGACCCACTACCCCTCTAGGCAATTGACCCAATACCCCTCTAGGCAA
>NC_083781.1:277591-348883 GCF_015708825.2 Lethenteron reissneri | reverse complement strand
GGGCAGGCGTGGCGCGGCGCGTTCGCGGGTCTCCAGCTCTGAAGTCGTTTTCCGATCCGCGCGCGTGTCACTCACTGCCCAATGCAGCCAACGGGAGAGCAGTGCCGCTCACCCCTCACACGGCAGCGCCGTCGTGGTTGTTGTGTAGTGTATAGTGTAGTGTAGTGTGTGGTGTATAGTGTAGTGTGTAGTGTAGTGTAATGTGTAGTGTAGTGTATAGTGTAGTGTATAGTGTAGTGTGTAGTGTATAGTGTAGTGTGTAGTGTAGTGTGTAGTGTATAGTGTAGTGTGTAGTGTATAGTGTAGCGTGTAGTTCAGTGTGTAGTGTAGTGTATAGTGTAGTGTATAGTGTAGTGTAGTGTGCAGTGTAGTGTATAGTGTGTAGTAGTGTAGTGATAGTGTAGTGTGTTGTGTAGTGTGTAGTGTATGTGTGGTGTATAGATAGTGGTGTGTATAGTGTAGCGTGTAGTGTAGTGTGTAGTGTAGTGTATAGTGTAGTGTGTAGTGTAGTGTGTAGTGTAGTGTGTGGTGTATAGTGTAGTGTGTAGTGTATAGTGTAGCGTGTAGTGTAGTGTGTAGTGTAGTGTATAGTGTAGTGTGTAGTGTAGTGTGTAGTGTGTGTGTAGTGGTGTAGTGTAGTGTATAGTGTAGTGTGTAGTGTGCAGTGTAGTGTGTAGTGTATAGTGTAGTGTGTAGTGTGTAGTGTAGTGTGTAGTGTAGTGTGTAGTGTCGTGTGTAGTGTAGTGTATTGTGTAGTGTAGTGTGTAGTGCAGTGTGTAGCGTAGTACAGTGTAGTGTGTAGTGTAGTTTATAGTGTAGTGTGTAGTGTAGTGTATAGTGTAGCGTGTAGTTCAGT
This sequence comes from Lethenteron reissneri, assembly GCF_015708825.2. Taxonomy (NCBI): domain Eukaryota; kingdom Metazoa; phylum Chordata; class Hyperoartia; order Petromyzontiformes; family Petromyzontidae; genus Lethenteron; species Lethenteron reissneri. The sequence continues at coordinate 348,027 of NC_083781.1, read as the reverse complement.
GTGTAGTGTAGTACAGTGTAGTGTGTAGTGTAGTGTATAGTGTAGTGTGTAGTGTAGTGTGGAGTGTAGTGTATAGTGTAGTGTATAGTGTAGTGTGTAGTGTAGTGTGTATTGTGTGGTGTAGTGTGTAGTGTATAGTGTAGTAGTGTATAGTGTAGTGTAGTGTGTAGTGTAGTGTGTAGTGTAGTGTGTAGTGGAGTGTGTAGTGTAGTGTATAGTGTGTAGTGTAGTGTGTAGTGTATAGTGTAGTGTATAGTCTAGTGTGTAGTGTATAGTGTGTAGTGTACTGTATAGTATATAGTGTAGTGTGTAGTGTAGTGTGTAGTATAGTGTGTATTGTAGTGTATAGTGTAGTGTATAGTGTAGTGTAGTGTGTAGTGTATAGTAGTATAGTGTATAGTGTAGTGTAGTGTATAGTGCAGTGTATAGTGTAGTAGTGTATAGTGTAGTGTGTAGTGTAGTGTGTAGTGTAGTGTAGTAGTGTATAGTGTAGTGTATAGTGTAGTGTATAGTGTAGTGTGTAGTGTAGTGTGTAGTGTAGTAGTGAGTAGTGTAGTGTATAGTGTAGTGTATAGTGTAGTGTGTAGTGTAGTGTAGTGTGTAGTGTATAGTGTAGTGTATAATGTAGTGTATAGTGTAGTGTGTAGTGTAGTGTGTAGTGTATAGTGTAGTGTATAGTGTAGTGTGTAGTGTATAGTGTAGTGTATCGTGTAGTGTAGTGTGTAGTGTATAGTGTAGTGTAGTGTGTAGTGTATAGTGTAGTGTATAGTGTAGTGTATAGTGTAGTGTGGTGTGTAGTGTATAGTGTAGTGTGTAGTGTATAGTGTAGTGTGTAGTATAGTGTAGTGTATAGTGTAGTGTATAGTGTAGTGTGTAGTGTATAGTGTAGTGTATAGTGTAGTGTGTAGTGTAGTGTAGTATAGTGTATAGTGTAGTGTATAGTGTAGTGTATAGTGTATGTGTAGTGTGTAGTGTAGTGTGTAGTGTAGTGTGTAGTATATAGTGTAGTGTAGTGTATAGTGTAGTGTATAGTGTAGTGTAGTGTATAGTGTAGTGTAGTGTATAGTGTAGTGTGTAGTGTAGTGTGTAGTGTAGTGTAGTGTGTAGTGTATAGTGTAGTGTATAGTGTAGTGTATAGTGTAGTGTAGTGTGGAGTAGTGTATGTAGTGTATATGTAGTGTAGTGTACAGTGTGTAGTGTAGTGTGTAGTGTAGTGTGTGTGTAGTGTGTAGTGTATAGTGTAGTGTATAGTGTAGTGTGGGAGTGTAGTGTGTAGTGTATAGTGTAGTGTAGTGTACAGTGTGTAGTGTAGTGTACAGTGTGTAGTGTAGTGTGTAGTGTAGTGTGTAGTGTAGTGTATAGTGTAGTGTATAGTGTAGTGTGTAGTGTAGTGTGTAGTGTATAGTGTAGTGTGTAGTGTAGTGTACAGTGTGTAGTGTAGTGCTGAACTCGGGCTGTGTGTGGGCGGTGATCCCCAAGTGCCCGCCGGCTCATTCACTATTCCCTCTCCCTTCCAGACCTCTCTGAATCTGTGTTTAACTCTCTCTCGTCTCCGTGTATCTCTCTCCCCTCTGTGCGTGTCTCCACTCTTGTCCATCTGTCTCCTCTCTCTGAATATCTCCTACACAGCGATGCGTCTCTACTCATCCCGCCTATCTCTGCACTGTATCTATCTCCTCCCTGTCTCCCGCTCTCCGTGTCTGTCTCCGTGTTTCTCTCCCTGTCTGTCTGCGCGTCGCTTTTCTCTCTCCTTGTCTAACCCTGGTTCCGTATCCCCTGTCTCTCTCTCTCTCTCCACACGTCTCTGTCGCGCGCTGTCCCCCCCCCCCCACGTGTCCCCCCCCCCACGTGCCCCCCCCCCACGTTCCCCCCCCCCACGTGTCCCCCCCCCCACGTGTCCCCCCCCACGTGTCCCCCCCCCCCACGTCCCCCCCCCACGTGCCCCCCCCCCACGTGCCCCCCCCCACGTGCCCCCCCCCACGTGCCCCCCCCCACGTGCCCCCCCCCCACGTGCCCCCCCCCACGTGCCCCCCCCCCGTCCCCCCCCCCCACGTGTCCCCCCCCCACGTGTCCCCCCCCCGTGCCCCCCCCTGCCCCCCCCCTGCCCCCCCCCGTGCCCCCCCCGTGCCCCCCCCCGTGCCCCCCCGTGCCCCCCCCGTGCCCCCCCCGTAGGCCCGGCGGTTGTGGACTCGGAGCGATGCTGCTCGCGGCGCCGGCCTCCACGCGCCAACGGCCGCGCACGTGTTCACGGCGCACAGTCACCCCCGCAGTCTACGCGCACTACACTCACTGCAGGACACTCACTGCAGTACCACTCACTACAGTACACTCACTGCAGTACACTCACTACAGTACACTCACTACAGTACACTCACTACAGTACACTCACACGTGCTTTTATACAGCACGTAGTGTTGTACTCTGTGCGTAGTATTTGTGGTCAAGTTAGCGTGCTAGGGTTAGTGGGTAGGTTTGTGCGAGCGGTGGAGTTAGTGATAGGGTAATTATGAGTGGTACGGTTAGTGGTAGGGTTAGCGCAGCAGAGGTATGGGTGAAGATTAGTGTAAGAGTTAGCGATTGGGTTAGGATAGAGTTAGTGGTGACGTTAGGATGAGTATTGGTGTGAGTGATGGAATTCGGGGCTGTGGCTATTGATGGTAATGGTGCTTTACTATCCAGCCCGTGCAGCTACTTATAGTCTGAGCAGACTCACAGGCCATCTCCTACCACCACGACGAACACACGGACACACAGCGCGAGAACTAACACACACACGCCACTGCTCACAGCCCCACCACAACAAAGACAAAGATCCCCCGTATAGCCTCAACAGATTATTGGGGCAAGTGCTGTTAGCGAGCACGTATGAACGCTGGAAGAGCACACGGGGGTGGGTGGCCGACACCACGCCCGGCCGCCTTTGTCTCCCCAAGTGGCGATGTTTACACACCACACCAGGTACTCGTTTGAGGATGAGTCGACCTCGGGGTCGCCCATGACCGGGTTCAGATAATCGTCACTGGCGTTGTCCGTGAGCGACTTCTGCCATCCCGTACCCTGTGCGTACGCACACAAACAGCACTGCTCCCAGCACAACCAGCAAACCCTTGGCTCAGAGGGGCTCGCGGTGCTGCGTGGCGGCAGCAGCAGCAGCCTATCGTTCATTGTGTATACTGCATTCGCTCGTGGTGGTGGTGGAACACGGCGTGCCTGCTGGGGCTGCGTAGTACTGCAACATGCAGTCCACCCCGAGAGCCGTCGCTACGGTCTAGGCGACGATGCGAGGCGTGAGCGCTTGTGATGAAACGGGCGTGGAGGGCGAGTTGGATTATTTGGCTGCTATACATTGCCAGACGATAAGCAACTTCGTTCAGCTTTCATTTGCGGGCCAGGTCGCTTCTGACAAGGAAGCCGACAGATCAGTGGGCTTTACCTGGTAAAATGAATACAAATACTTAATTTTAGATTTTTAAAAAAGTGATTTGTTTTCCATTACTTAGCACTCCTATCGTGTTTTGTGTTGTTTGGTAACTTTCTGACCCGCCCCTACTGGATATCTGTGAAAAAAGGTTTATAGCTCTTATCGGATTCCTCCAGCAGAAATGATTGTGATTCTGAAAAGAGAAATATGCTGAGTGTTCTCAGCCAATGGCCATTGCATGCATTACCCTCCACACTTATACAGAACATATGCGTGACGCGTGACGAGTGCGTGTGGTGTCCGCACGCCGGTTGAAATAGCAATGCCCTTGGACCCAGGAGAAACTCATTGAGACTCAAGGCTCCTTTCAGGAGGGTCCTGCCACATTGGGATGTTTGGCCAATCCCATTCACGAGAGTTTGGATTCGTGTGGAAGCAAGCGGGAGAGACAGCCTGCCCACCAATGCGTACGAAGGCGGGGAAGCACTCACAACTCCGCACAGACAGATTCAAGAATCCATGACTGCACTGCCATCTGGCCGCATATTGGGCGATTAAAATGATGGTGCGTGTTAATCGGGAGTAATGTTGAACGTGGTGGTGGTGTTTGGTTGGTTCTGGGAGTTAAGAGTTAGCGCTGGAGCATCATCGTCAACCACCAGCAGCAGTAGCAGCAGGAGCAGCAGCAGCCCCTCGTGGCGGTGAGACCCCTCATGCGCTCCGCTCACCACTCATCCTCACCACGCGACTCCTCCACTCATCCTCACCACTCCTCCTCACCACGCGACTTCTCCACTCATCCTCACCACTCATCCTCACCACGCGACTTCTCCACTCATCCTCACCACGCGACTCCTCCACTCCTCCTCACCACTCATCCTCACCACGCGACTTCTCCACTCATCCTCACCACTCATCCTCACCACGCGACTTCTCCACTCATCCTCACCACGCGACTCCTCCACTCCTCCTCACCACTCATCCTCACCACGCGACTTCTCCACTCATCCTCACCACTCATCCTCACCACGCGACTCCTCCACTCATCCTCACCACTCATCCTTACCACGCGACTTCTCCACTCATCCTCACCACGCGACTCCTCCACTCCTCCTCACCACTCATCCTCACCACGCGACTTCTCCACTCATCCTCACCACTCATCCTCACCACGCGACTCCTCCACTCCTCCTCACCACTCATCCTCACCACGCGACTCCTCCACTCATCCTCACCACTCATCCTCACCACGCGACTCCTCCACTCATCCTCACCACTCATCCTCACCACGCGACTTCTCCATTCATCCTCACCACGCGACTCCTCCACTCCTCCTCACCACTCATCCTCACCACGCGACTTCTCCACTCATCCTCACCACTCATCCTCACCACTCATCCTCACCACTCATCCTCACCACGCGACTCCTCCACTCATCCTCACCACTCATCCTCACCACGCGACTCCTCCACTCATCCTCACCGCGCGCGGTGACGTCAGCGCGCTCCACGCGGGGGGTCCCCGCGGTTCGCTATTGTGGGGCTGCAGTGCATGCGTGTGTATGTGTGTGTGTGTCGCGAACACGCGTCACGGTATCGTGCGATATCGGTGAAGGTGGCCGTCCGGACCGACCCGGCTCGGCACTGCGCTAATTATTCGTGGCTCAACGTCGCCCTTGGGGGAGCGTTTCCGCGGCTCGCTCGCGAGTATTCGTTCTGTTTTCGTTCGCTCCAACGGGGAACAAAAGCGACGCGACTTGGGCTCCCGCGTGCGCCCGTTCTTTTTGTTTCGGACCGAGAAAAAAGGCGTCGAGTGGCGCGTGGCTGTCGCTTGTCGAGCCCCGGCTGGGTAAACGCGTGCAGGGCAGCGGTCGTTCTCGACATCGCAGTGCGCGCGGAACGGGACGGACCCTCCTCGCTCGCTCTCCAGCTGCTTCTGCCGGCTCGTGGGTGGGGGGCTCCCGGCACCACAGACGGCCGCTTACCGAAACGCTCAGAACATTGTGGGGGGGTGCAACTGCAATAAGCGCAGCGTTCGAGTTTCACCCCCCCCCCCACCTTCTAAAACAATATTTATATAATTCCACTCCCCCTACGAAGCACACCCCCTAACCCTGTTACTGACACTACCCCCTAAACCGAACACTATCAATTACCCAGTCTCAAATCCCGTTATGACCGTTAATGGGATTGAAATCCCCAACTAATTGGAGTGGTAATTACACGCACTGAGCCTGGCGTCCTTTTTTCGTTCCAGCGCACGCCAAGCCACGTGCGCGCACACGCGTGTGCACACGTGTACACGTGTGCACACGTGTGCGCGCACGCGTGTGCACACGTGTACACGTGTCTCGTCTCCGCACGTGCATGTATGTGTACACGACAGGTTCTGAACGAATCCACCTACTGCCTGATCGAGAGGATTCGTGCGTTTAGCCAGGTGAACGCCCATCGTGCAGTTAACATTAATATTAGATGTGCGAATAATTATCTTGACAATGTAAATTCGTAGAGTTTGATGTTTTTTCTTTTTTTTTGCATTTGGTATTGTGTTCGGGCGTTTCAATACAATGCAATGACAATTGAATGTATACATAATGGTCAGCTCCTGCAAACAGTGCCCGTTTAGAATTAACAAAAATCACATACATACATGCACCGCAAAGGCAAGTGTTTATGTAATGATACACTTTAGTGTATTGCAACTCACCGACTTCCGCGTATACAACATACACGGGGCTATAGATTTACATATTAATTCCTGCATGGGGTTATGTATTAAAGGGGCTCTATAGACGCGTGTCCTGTATAGTATGTACACGCCAGCTTGTCACTCATGAAGTGTGTACACTCGTCGGTGTATATTACGCCTTGCTGCAATCACCAGCCTGCTTGTACACGTCCAGTCTCTACGGTGGTTATGCACTGTGCGTCCATCTCTCTCGGTCTCGCTTGCACAGTCGTCGTGTGCTGGCGCTCTCGTATTGATATTTGACAGCTGTGATGCCACGTAGAGAGATGATCGATCCGTCATTGCCTCCGTTAGTTAATGCACAAAGTAAGCATGTGCAGAGGGTTGTGTCTATGGGGTTATGTGTATCCCATAAAGTTATATGATGTACATCTATAAGCATGTCAGACAGAATATCCAGTCTGTTATATAAAGACTGGATAGACTATAGGGTTACGTGCATGTCGATATAATGTATTGATTATTGACAGTATTGTATAGATTATCGATTGAGCGTTATACATGGACACGAAATACGGGCATGCACACGTCATATGTATTACAATGTTTAACATGTGTTCACCTATAGGTCATAACATTACACACAGCATATATATCAACATGTACTGTATACTGTTATATACTGTACATGTCAATCCACTTTACACATTGGGCGACTGCATTCACAACACAAGGTGCGTAGGTATGGTTATACACATACACGTGAACAGGTTAGAGATCAAACGACAGGGCGGCGCTCATTCCACATTCCTATGACGGAGTAATGTTTTCCATATAACGACCAAAGGGTCACTGTTTCGAGGACTGTATGCACACCACCATCTGATAGGGGTCAGGCAGGATATCCATAATAGGTTAACATCTTGATTCCGCATTCATCTTAATCTACTCTCTTACCACACACACACATACAGAGATCTCCCGGTATATCATATTGGCAGACTTAACACGGGAAGGACTGTTGTTAGTGAGCACCTATTAAGAATCCATGACAGGCGCACGACTGGATGTTGGAGCTAGAGGCACGCCCGCGCCGCCTTTGTATCCCCAGTGCTGATGTTTACACCCGGTACCAGGTACTCCTTTAAGGGTGAGTCGATCTAGGGGCTGGGGTGGACAATGACCCACATATCCGGAGCTCCCATGTCACCTTTAACCAGGCTGTTGGGGGGAAATGCTATTAGCGGGGTGGTGTGGCGAGATCCCACACTCGGCCGTCTTTGTCTCCCTAGAGTTGGTGTTGACCCACACCGCACACCAGGCATTTACACCCGCACACGTCCAGACGCACACACACACGTCCAGACGCACACACACACGTCCAGACGCACACATATCCAAAAGCGCGCGCCGCTGTTGTGACCCCACGTGGCGGCGCACTGACACACACACGCGCCCCCACACACACGCGCGCTGACACACACACGCGCGCTGACACACACGCGCACACGCACGCTGACACACACGCACACACGCTGACACACACACACGCGCGCTGACACACACACACACGCGCTGACACACACACGCGCTGACACACACACGCGCCCTGTGCGTGTGAGTCGGTGCGCGTGCGTGCGTGTGCACGCTCGCGCGCGCACGCGACCCAGCATGCCGTGCGCGCGTTCCCGCGAATTCGCGTCTGGATCGGGGCGGAGAGGAGAGCAGAGACGCGGCCCGTTGCTCCCTCCTGTTACACAGAGACACACACAGACACAGAGACACACACAGACAGACACAGAGACACACACAGACACACAGACAGACAGAGAGACGAGAGTGGGCAGAGATCCACCGAGGGAGAGGCAGGGGCAAGGTGACCGCGAGTCGCACCGAGACAGGCGGAGGGACACGAACAGGGAAACGCGAACGGAGGAGACATCGGGGGCAGTGCAGGGAAGAGACACGAAGACAAGGAGACAGACAGGGGGCAGACGGACAAGGGTATACATATATACGGTACAGAGAGACGTAGGAAGAGAGACACAGGGACAGAGAGACACGCGTGAGACAAGGGGAGACACAACGAGAGAGCCCTGAGACCAGGGAACACATACGGGAGAGCGAGGACAGGGAAGATCCGCACGGAGGGAGAAACAGACAAAGGCAGAGAGACAGAAGGACATAAAGGGTTAAGACAAACGGGGGAGAGATAGGACAGACGGGGACACACACGGACACTGGCAATCGGAGTGACAGATGCATATGTTGGGGGGGAGACACAACGAGAAAGACAGACGCTGAGAGACGGACAGGGCCCATCAGTGGCACGTGAGACACAAGCATATTGACAGGGTGAGAAGGACAGACGGGGGGGGGGGGTATCGGGGAGAATCGCACAAAGACACAACCCATATCAGGAAGTGATACATGCGGTGGCATTGACAAAGGAACAGAGACACGCAGAGCAGCAGGAAGTGATAGCGAGCGCAAGACACTGGGAGGGAGACAACACCGACGGACACGTAGCAAGAGGGACAGCACGGGGACAGACGAGAGAGGCAGCCAGCGACAAGCAGCAAGCAAGGCGAGAGGGGAACAGGCCGGGGGTAAGCACAAGCCACGAGGAAGAGACACGGGGAGACGTGAAGTTACAGGACAGACGAGTAGAAGGAGAGACAGAGACTCTGGCAGGAGGGCAGCGCCTCTAAACCTCGTGCCACCAGAGCATTGGCGTGGACTGGACCCGAGACCGAACCGCAGGGAGAGAGCGACCGCCCCCATCGCACCTCCTGCTGCTGCTCGCCAGCAGCCAGAGCCCCCGAGGCAGGGTCGGTCTCTCGCAGTCACTCACCACCACTCGCCCTCACCACCACCAGCAGCAGCAGCTGCTTCTTCCTCCGCGTCCATCACCACCACCACTACTACCACCAACCACCGTAATCATGAGCAACAACTCCACCGCCGCATTAATCATCAACACAACTCCACCACAACTTCACCACGACAAAAAACTCCACCACCACCTTAATCATCAACACAACTCCACCACCACAACACCACCACCTTAATCATCAGCAACTCCACCACCACAACACCACCTTAATCATCAGCACAACTTTACCAACACGGCCACCACCAGCACTACAACTCGACCACCACCACGTTAATCATCAGCACAACTCCACGATGTTAGTCATCGACACAATTCCCCATTAATCATCACAATTAAACGTTAACCAGAAGCACAACCCCGCCGCCTTCTGTCGCCACTACCCATCCCTTCCCCTCTCACCACCGGCGTTTATTAACTACCACCTCACCTCCACCAGCTCCGTCCTATCACATCATCACCCCGCCATCACAACCTCCACCACCTTCCATCCTGAAACGGTTTCGTCCACCACCACTACCTTCAACAACTCCACCGCCACGATCTGCGCCACCACCATCACCACCATCATCACCATCCCTTCCACCATCTCCACAACTTTCAAGGCTATCGATATTCACATCAGCCACCGTCGCCTTCACCCCCTCCACCACCACCACCGCCTCCACCACCACCACCAGCGCCTTCACCCCCTTGGTCACCGCCTTCACCACCACCAGCGCCTCCTTCACCCCCTCGGCCACCCCCCCCCACCACCCCCCACATCGCCCCCACCTCCCGACCCCCGCGGTTCGCACGGCGCCCCCTCTCGCTCGCCTTCACGGTGCCCCCCTCCCGCTCCCTCCTCCCGCTCCCTCCTCCCTTCGTCTCCCCCCTCGTCTCCGCCGCCAGACCGTGAGGAGGAGGGGAGAGGGAGTCGCGCTCCGCGGGAAGACGAAGCAGCAAGAAGCAGCAGCAGCAGCATGGCCCCCAACAAACACGCCAGCGGCAAGGCCGCCTCCTCCTCCTCGGCCACGGCCTCCTCAGCGCTCGCCTCCTGCAACAAGAAGGCCAGCATGGAGCAGATACAGGCGGACCACGACCTCTTCATGCAGGCGTTTGAGAGTGAGATCCGCCGGGCTCGGGAGACGGGTAGAGGGAGGGAGGCAGGGGAGGGAGAGAAGTCGGTCGGCACCCCCCCCCCCCCCGAGTCCCCCGCGGGCCCACGCGCCGCTTTGCCGGCCGGCGCGGCCAGGCGAGCGCGAGGCTCGGCGGCCGTTGCCGGGCCCCGGTGCCGAGAACTTGAAACACGCGGGGACGACTCCCGCCTCCTCCTTCTCGTGGCTCTCGCGGCGATCTTCCCACTCTCCCCTTGCTTCCTTCCCTCCGTCTTGGCCCTTCCCCACTCGTCTTCTCTCGTCTCTTTTTCTCCCCTATCGCCTCCCTTCTCTTGTATTTACCGTCGATTTATTTCCCGTAACCTTTCATTTTTCTTCCCTCTCTCGTCGGTCGCCTGGTCTTCTCTCCCCACTCTGCTCGTGACTATTCTCTCTCCCGTTCTCTCTTTGATCGCCTAGAAGCTTAATGATTATCGTGTGCCTGTGTGTGTGTTTTAATTGTACATAAACACGCGCGCATATGTATCACGAAACATACAACAACAACGCGACCCGATTGTGGGAAAAGCTCTAGACTGGCGGGGAGGAGGTCGGGCGGTGTATAAAGAGTGTTATTACATTTAAACCGAGTGAGTTTGTGATTGATGATGGGGGTGAATGTTGTTAAAGACTGGTGGTGGTGATGATGATGATGGTGGTTGCGCGGTTGAGAGTTGAGACACTGCGGGGCTGTGTTCGTCTCACCACGGCATGGCCCCGTTCTTTTGTCTATCGCTTGTGTGTTTGCGATGGTGATGATGGCATCGTGATGATGATGGTGGGCGAGGGTGTTGGAAGGCTTTGCTGCGATGGTAGGTAGTGGTTAAAGTGAGTGGTCGAGTATCGACTCCGTACGTCTCACCCCGCCACCCACCCTCGTTCTTTTGTCTATCACTTGTGTGCTTGGGATGATTATGATGGTGGCATGAGGATGATGATGTTGAGTGTTGTTAAAGACTGATGGTGATGGTGGTGGAGTGGCTCTGCTGTTGCTATTCGCGTCTCGCCACGAATCGTCGCCGGTGTGGTTCTTTGTCTTGCACTTTGTGTTGTAGCCGTGGCGAGACGCCGCGTCCCGGCTGCCTCTCGCCATTTATTATTTCATTCCACATCCCTCCGTGCTAAAACATTCCGTGCCTTGAGGTTACGATGTCGATGTGGTGGTGGTTGTTGTTGTGGGGGTTGGGTGGGCTTGGGATTTTTTTGTTTTTGCTCGACACGAGGGCCGTAGAGAAATTGTGGTGCCAGACATGGCTCCGCGTTTTGTTTGTGTAACGTATACACGTTCACACGTGTACACACACGTACGTACACACAGACGCGTGCACACGTACGTTCACACACGTCTGCACGCGTCAACACGTGCATTCACGTGCGCGCGCACGTGAATGCACGTGCACACGCGTGCGTACACGTTCATACACAAGTTCTCACACGTCTGCACACATGTCTACACGTGCACACACGAAAACATGCGGACATGAATGAACACGTTTACACACATGTATACGCGTGTACGTACGTACGTACACACATGCATACATACATTCATAAACACATGAATGCACAGAATGTATATACATGCGTACACATGAATCCACATACGCGGTTTCACGCGCACACACATCAATGCACACAATGATGCACAACTCATGGGTACACGATGCACACAATTTGCATTTGCACCGGTACATTCATTAATGCACACACAACACATGAACGTACACGTTAATACACACCGATGCGCACGTACACACGTGTACGCATTCATACAGTATGCATAATGTATGTACATAGACATTCATTCACACACTCGTCGACACGTACGCACGTATTTCACATTACCCAAGCCATGCACGTTATAACATCATATACACATTGGCATGATAATACTTTAAATATCCATTTACATGTTTATTTACATTGTTCTTGCAATACACCCGCATTGTGTACACACAGAGTATACACTCAAAGCGTAACTTGCACGTACACAGTGTGACATGTTCACGGCTATATGTCCATGCAAAAGACGATCAGTAGTCTTCACATATCTCGTGATTGTTTGTGACACCGACATTATAGGGTACACGAAGTGCGTACACGTGCATTGGTACAGGCCACGCAGTGCGCAATGTGTAGGCAGTGTATGCAGGACGTACACATGCGTGTACTACACACACGTGTGTATTCTAAACAAACAACGTGCACACCCAAAACAACTTAAATACTGTACTGTACATACCATGCACCAGTAAGATCCGCTGCGTATTCGCGTGTACCCATGTGAATCCGCTGCGTTTGCACGCCAACACAATGTTAATGCACAAACACATTACACATGCAATGGGTTGACATTAGTGGAAACACATTGTACACAAACACATAGATATATCCAAAAATCACAGGAAACATTTTCTTAAATATTTGCAGAATGTTTACACGTACCATGCACACATGCATTGTAAAACGTATGCATATATACTATAAGTAGCAGACAAAATAGACATTGTATTGTCCAAAACGTTGCAAATTATAGCGTAAGGTATTTATATTTCCCCAAACCTACACAATCTTCACACGCAAACAAGGGTTTCGTTTGGTATACACCTGTACAGGTGTGTACCAAACGGTTTAATATTGACACATCTACCCAGACGTGTGTAAAGAGTTGATATATATGCAGCCTCCATGGATATATCGTTCAATTCATATATGTGACATGTACATGTAGCCATACACGCCATGTAATTTTACGTGTATACACACGTGCATATATGCACAGCAAGTAAATCTAGTTTACAGACATGTAAACACATGAATGAGTGGACATGTCCACACACGTGCTCACACACAGGTGCAGAGATTGCCAGAGTACAAACAAAACGTTGACCTCGCCACTTAACGAAATAATGTACTCCGTTTGCAAATAAACTTGGCCCTATCAGCCACAAACATATTTCAGTGTACAGACCTAAACCTGCATAGTGCCATTTCAAATAACCCGTTACAAATACAAGGGTACATGTTTGTGTATTTATATACACATACATATATATGCGAGTGTATATACGTGCATACACACATACAATGTAAAAACGAACATGTAATTTTCCTGATACATAGCAAGAAAAAAACCTGAGTAGACGTTTCAGGCCACTGCCCTTACTCAGGAGCCAGCAGCAATTACGCTGCTCCCACATACACACGTTCACATAAACATCCACACGCCGCCACCATCACCACATGTTCTCTTTGGCAGTTAGCTCGCCCATTTTGTCATCACCGTGCATCGTCATGAAATGCAGTCGCCTGTTTGTGAACTTGCGAGAGAGGCATTGCGTGTGCAGTATTTGATGCAGTCTAGGTGCGTTATGCAGCACTGTTTATAGATGCAGCCTGGCTACTAGCTAGCTAGAAGCTAGCCCCAAAGCAAACACCTCGCGAGGAAAGTGAACGGGGGTGTAGGCTTGCGCCAGGTTAACTGCTGATCGCAGCACGAGCGGGATAGGCAGCGTCATTGGTGGTGGTGGGGCTGTATCCACCCTATCTGGCGACACTTGTTCTCGGAATTGGTGGTCTAAGAAATTTGATGAATTCTCCAACAAGCGTAGCACGCCAAGCTCGTAAAGTCATACTTTTGTGTGAGCATCTGTAGTTTTTTTGCTGCGCATACAACACATCTTGTGTGCTTTACACCCGAGTACAGGTGGACACTGCGAGGTGTGTGCACCCCTGTTATAAACAGGTCCTTTAAAAAGGTGACGGCAGACTTAAGTCATACGTCTATTTTACACGCAACGTATGAGCGCAGTTTAAAGCATGCAAGTCCACTGAGATGACAATGTCTCTGAAGGATGACCTTATAATTTTTATTTAAAGTAAAAACAAATCTCAGTGCATGGGAGGAGGATATTAAATGTAATTGTAAACCGTATTATCAAACAATTGCAAAACAAATGGCTTAATACCAACGAGTACATTGCCCTAGAGAATTTAACATTGTACACAATTGCATGGTGTGTGTGTGTTTTAAGCTGTTGCATTTCATGTTTTCCCGTGAACATGTCGATGTTTTCTAAATAAATACCCGTGTACCTCTGCTTGTTCGTACGTGGACTTGGTAATTGACATCAGAGCAAGTCTCACTGAAAGGGAACGTATGACAGAGAAGCTGCTTTTACTTGAAGGCAGCAGGTACCACGACGTTATAGCTTCTCATCGTGGCCTCCTGTCCATGTTGGCCACTAGATCCAAATGCATGAATTGTAAGGTCAAATATTTCACTTCACACAACGTGCTGTCGCGCTATTGGTTGCTCACACACCGTGTAGGTACACGATCTTTGTGTGTTCTGTTGTGTACACACACAACCATAGAGTGTGTACATGCACACGCACCAAGAATGTTTATGCATGCGTAATTGTACAATAATGTCTTATCTTTTGGCATGATTGCTTTTTTGCAGAGCCAACTCAAATTTACCGCTTTCTCCGGACAAGAAACCTAATAGCGGTGAGTGCACTCAGACGCACATTCACCTGGCGACATAACCCCAATAATTATGTATGTTTGTTTGTAACGCAGACTGGTTTTTCTGCCGATGATCCATTGCCAAGAGTGAAACGTGCAATTGAAACGCGTGGTGTATTTTTAGGAGAGGTATCATTGGTTTGTCATGCTGTGAGCACTAGACCGAATCGTGCGGCACAATCCTGGAAAAACTCAAGACAATCCTTGGCAACTTCTCAATGTTTAATTACCGTGTCCCAGAGTTTTGCCCACTGCTTGTGAAGCGTACCTTTATATTGTTAATTGTTTCGTTATGTTGTGGCATTGAGGCTGAATGCTCTTTGCGCCCTATCCGTTATGAAATGTTTCTGGACATTTGCTCGCAGACCGTGCCTTCACGGGGGATGTTGTTGTCTGGAAGAGCGCACGTATATTTTTTCCTGCCCACCAGCCTCGGATGAAGTGCTCTGGTTATGTTGACGATTCCCTATCCGTGTTTCCGAATAAGGCAGAAAGCATTTCCCAGTTTTCTCCCACACTCAGGCGTGGGCCAACCTGCTAATGCCACCACCTCCCTTTTGGTAAACTTTGGCCATTCCTGGTCTATCCAAGGTCTAAACGTGACGTTGGCTCACTTAGTTTGCTCAAGAAGATGTGTCCCGTGTGGAGGCATGCACTGTCACCATTCTAATAGGAACATCTCTGCGTGTCTCTTTTTGTTTCCAGCCGATTTTTTTACACAGAACTCTGACCTACATGCCTCATAAAAACTCCAAGTCAACCAGCGAAAAAAGGTACATCACATCAAATGACTGTTATTTTGCGTTTGTTTTGTTTGCTCGGAGTAGCCGGCTGGCCGCAGCTGCCGGAGTGGATGCGGTGCTTCGTTTACATTTTGTGTAGGTGGCCGTGCGCTCATGCACGTTACATGGCAGATGGTGATAAATATTCAAAATACATTATCCAAAAAAAGGTTACGTGTGCCCTGATAAAAGAATGTACGCGAGTAATATTATATCGCAGTAAAGAATGCTTGTTTGCTGTTGTTGTGACAATTCAGATGGCAAACAAGTTGTCTTGTGTCCTTGGTGCCACAAACACATTGTAGTACAAGATAAAAAAGAAAGTGCGTAAAAATTCTGGTCACGTATTATTATTGGGCTAAGAACGGAGAGACAAGTAGGATATTTGACAAAAGATGACACGTGCAGATGTTGTTTTGTGGTTGAGAGTGTCACCGATGTTCAGGCGGTGAAGGGCTGTTTTGTTTATGCCTAAATTCTACAATGCCAGTGCTGCTGTTAAGCTCGGCCTTAATAATACATGGATTTACATGCACATGTAAGAATCGCTAATGTTCTATTTGTATATGTTGCATGTAATGCGGTTTACATGACCCTTGCTGCGGCCGCTAGATTCGCCACGTTTACTCTCGAATCCAATCGCGAGCCAGAATCGTGACGATTGATCCAATCTCCAGGGGGGTGAATGCATCCGGGCTTTAGTGTTGCTGCACTAAATATATGTGCATTTAAAATCTTAATTTGCATACACACCGCTGCATGCTGCTCTCTTTGTAAACAAAGTGCTTAAAATACGTGTGTATTATAACCGCGAACAAGCACGGATATGATGCGAAATGGCAAACAAATTTGAGTGGAGTGAAGTTATCAATTGGTGTAACTGCTGGGGTTAGTTAAAAATAGAATTTTCATGATGTTAAACAGTTCTGCTGACTGAATTCCCCCCATCAAAGAATATCTTCGTAGCCTCCTGTGTTCTTTGGCGAGCAGCGAGGTAAACATGCACATTGTTTGGTTTCGCGGATAGAGCCGCGGAAAGCCTCTCGTTTTATTGAATGCATTTTTGATAATAATTTCTAACAACGAAGTCCGTTTTCCCACCTGCAAAACTGCATGTATTTTCATCTGTGCCCTTGAGATGGGATACGTGTCTTGGCTTTCGTGGACTCGAGTCATTCTCCACAGAGCTGTCGGAACCTAACGGGACCTTGGAAGGCGAACCTTTGGTCCGACCAAAAGGTTTGCCAGGGTCACATAGCAGACCTGACCTCTGCTGTTAAACATTTGAAAACAGTCATTTATCTTCCCTTTCTTTCTCAAGTTTTTTTTTATTGCGCTAGTGTTTAGAACACTTTGCTTTAATGGGTGGCAGTTGTTCCCAGTAAGAGACAGTTGGGTGAGTGTTAGGTTCCTGTTAAAGTTGCCCTTGTATACGATGGCTGTTGACACTCGAAGACGTTTCTTAGTGCTCAAAACCTACAGCTGGCTGCCTCCAACACGTTCGGGTAACGTCACTGTCTGCGATGGTCACTCACCTCTGGCTGTTATTATCATTATTTTCTGAAACTTGCTGCAGTGACGACCTGCATTAACACAGCCATGTCAGTAATGGGGGGGGGGGGGGGGGGGGGGCTGTTACACGTTGCCAAGATGTTAACTACCTAACTTGCTATGAAGGAGTTCGTGGGTTCGATCCCGACCCTGGCACTTGTATATTTGGAGTTTGCATGTCTCTCCACGTGGTCGTGTGGAGTTTTTTCCGGGTCCGCCAGTTTTTCCATCCACATTTAAAATCCACATGTGTTTGGAGTATTTGGCTGCTATATATTTCCACATGATAAGGCCACTTCGTGGGCTATCAATTAATTGTGGCTAGGTCGCTTCTGAAAAAGAGCGATATAGCTTAGTGGGCCTTACCTGGAAAAATAAAAACCGGCAGTAATAGTCCACGATGGTCACTCACCTCTGGATGTTTCTTATCGTTATTTGCTGAAACTTGCTGTGTTGATGACCTACATTAAAACAGACAAGTAGGTAATGGGGGGGGGGTGGGGAAGGGGTGGTTGTTCAATCAGTGTAAGGAAATAACATTTAATTCACCAGCATATTGGGCTTTTCCAGATTGTGTCCCCAGCAGCATTTCTTAAAAAAAAAATGTAACCTTGGGCTGGTTTCAACCACACTCACTGCAGCCGGACCATCAAAGGCGTGGCGTGTCCTCATAACGCGGTGCCTTGTACATTTTTGTATACATTGTGTATGACTTATTGAGGATGAGTCATAGTTATAGGATTTGTAACTGACTTTTGTTGGCCTTTGTACATGTGGACACATTTTTCGACAACTTAGCGGAAATTTCCACGTTGCTTTTCGGCCTTGTGGGTGAGCAGTAAAATGATCCAGTTAAGGTTTTCTCCCAACTGACCTCTCGGTCATCGCCGAGGCTATTGTTCCGTTCAAACTGTGCCGAACGTCGCCAACTTTGGGAAATCCCCGAGTGTGGGCAGCGAAACTTGGTGCGTAGTTTATTGGGGGAAAAGAAAAAGGTTTTCATATCAATCTGAGAATTTTTTTTTTGAAACCGCGGGACCATTACGTAATGCCAGTTGGGTTCGCGCGCTATCCTGTGAATACAGTGTGGGGTGGGTGGAGTGTGTACTGCTACTTCTTTCATATGGCTGCTGATGTATATGCAGAGTAACAACTACAATTTCACATTCAGGTGGTGAAGGCAAACAACTGTGTCGGGAGCAGCGAAGTGTACCGCCGCGATATCTCCTGCGTATTTGTGGATCGGGCGTTGCGTCGTTACATTGCTGTATGGTCTGTTCTGGATGCCCACAGTCGCACACTGGAATGAGTTTTTATTTTTCCTGTGCATCAGGTGTCCGCATCTGCCATGGTTTGTGTGTGTACTACTGACCCACAGAGCACGTGTGCCATTTCCTTTAGGGTAGCCAGTTTTGTACGCTCTTGAAAAAAAAAACATTTTAAATAATCTGTGTCGGTAGGATTCCTTCTGTCAGCATTGTGGAAAAAAAACAACAACTGCAGGGGAGCCCTGTGGTTACGGGAGGAGGATAAATAATGATAGTGTGTAGTGTTTAGTTTCGCAGTGTTTACGCGCTTAAGACATTATTCAAGCAGTATAGTTCACACGTATTTGTGGTTGTACAGTTTGTGTGTGTGAGATTCTGTGTACCAATTTTTAATAAAATACAATTTAGATATTCTAAAGCATCGAAATGCTATTACAGTATATCTCAAGATCCTTTACAAATAACGCGGTGTACCTGTGTGGAGAAGACTGTCATTTAATTCTGTGCGGTTATTGTAGAGGGGAGGGATTGAGGTGTTCTAAGCCTAGGGGGTTGAAAGGGAAGGAATATTGGGAAAGCAGTATTGTGATGTCCTCCGCTACCGTCTTGCCAACCAGGGATAGATTACCAGCTTTGATGCACATCGGTGGCAAGTAGGTTCTGAACCTGTCCAGGGCCTTCCCCAAGGTTGACTGTGCCACATTTGAGTAGCTTGTGTGGCATGCCAGCAAAAGCACAGGGGAAACAAGTGTGTCAGCAATGGTTCCGGCCGCACCACCCCGACTTGGCCCGTTACGGTCTTAACAGGTGGTTCCCAACAGCACTCGCCTCCACGTTCTCTTCGGGGAAGCAGGGCTACCCGAGTGTCTTTGACGGGCATACATAATGCAGCGGCCCGGGGTCCCGCCGATGGTGATGGCCTCGCGACCCGGCGATGCGGAGTAGTCCAGCTGTGCGTGCGTTACCAAGGGGCTATTTTCTCCCGAGTCCACGCCTGAGTTCTGAGCAGCGCTTTTACAGCACAACCTGGCGCAGTCGCCCCTCAAAGCCGGCGCGGCGTTTTGTGCCGGCCGTGCGGGGTCTCGCTTGCGCGCAAGGCTACATACAGTACTGTAGCTTGCACCCACCGGCATGTACACAGCTGCCTCGTGGTGCATAATGCACACAGCTACCCGTAGCAGCGACTTTCGTGTCTGATGAAGAGTGTGTGTCTATACATGTGTCCGTGTGTGTGTGTGCGGTCGGCAAGTGTGGGGAAATCCACCAGTTTGTCCATCTGTGTGTGTGTGAAATGGGTTATAAATACAGTGCTGTTTGATGGAGAAATGGCTTCAAAATTGACCCCTTCCTTTGACCGCTTGCTTCAAATGAATTGCGCTTTGAGCGTCACCACTTTACAGACACCTTTAGACACAAACGGCCTCCCTCTCCTCACTGTATTTGGCCTCCTCGTTGCCGCTCCGCGTCTTGAGAAGGAGAGGTCTCTCGGTTCTGGGTAGAGGGCCCTGTGCCTGTTGCTGCTGCTGCCTGTCGAGAGGAAGGAAGCTTAATCGGCGTGTTCAGACGCGTCCTATTTTCTTTACGTAATTGAATGTGGCTCACGGCTGAGGTTATGCAGACACCCAGGCAATTGAGAAGTGGGGGCCACTTACGTCCACATTGCCACGGCGTATCCATAAGGCATTGTACAATTCACTCCGCCAGCGGTTCGATTACTTTTCACGACTCGGGGTTGCGATTGTATTCGATTTTTCTTGTCATGTTTTTTTCTCTCCCGAATTGTATTCTTGGTTTTACAGTTTTGTTCTCTCGTGCGCATGTAAGAGCACGTCGTTTGCATGTGATTACCGTCGCGTAAATCACCAGCAATCAATTCTCGCGTACGGCTGGATGTATTATGCATCGTGAGCATAACGTAATGCTCAACGTTCGTGCCAGTTAAGTGCACGGCGCTCTCAGTTGCTGCACGCCACAAGCGCCCTTTCTGACGTTCGGCTTATGGGCACCGCGGACAGGAGGTATCGTTCTACCGATCATCCTGAACACACGCAACAAGCCCCCCTTTCCGCCGTCGCCACCAAACCTGTTCTCAAGTCCCGACTGCCAACGGTGCTGGTTTCAGCTGTCACTAAGCAGCCGAAAAGCCTCTCCGCAGCTCGTTAAGGCGCACACCTGCCCCACCCTCAAAAGACAATACGACGCAGTAAACATGATGAGCTGCGCAAGTATTATTACAATGCTGAAAAATGTGTTTGCTGTAATCATCGTTGTCGTCACGCGTGCGTGCGATGGCCACGCGAGGGGTTTGCTTTGAATAATATCAGCTCCACGTAAAAGCCTCGCTGTCGTTTTACACAGCATATTATAATCGAGGGCTTTTAATTAAAATTGAGGTTATGACCAATTAGCCCCTCTGGTATCTGTTGCTCGCATGCTGCACTTTGTAAAGTAGTAAACCCTCGTGAGTAGGCTGTAAATGGTTATGGCGTTGCAATATTGTGCCTTTCAATGGGCGCTTTTGTCATTGCTTCAGGTTTCTTGAATTGTTCACCTTTCCCGCTTGCCTCCTGTATTTGTGCTGGAGAAGAAATGCAGTTTAACACATAGTAAGCTTTTGCGACCAATATCCATAGTAGTTTTTTTGTTAGGTCACGTAAATATAAATGTGTTCAACCCACCACCACCCGACACAGAAGCAATACATTCACTATGCACCTGTTATTGAGTATTCTCAGAGTTATATTAATAGTATTTGGCTTGGACAGGCAAATGTATGCTGTGGTTAAGAGTCATCTTAATGTTATAACGCCTCGAATTACCAAATAAGAGCTACAAAAATGTAATGCTCACGTGGCTAAAAATGAATTGTGCTGAACTAAGATGGCTTCCCGTTACCAAAACCACTGCTCGGCAATAAGTGGCACATAAATGATTAAATCACCTTGAGCACAGGCGGTCTCGTCAATACCAGGTACCTGAAGGGTTAATTAGGATTAATCTGCCCCGGATTGACCACGTGTCTGGATGTGCCCCCGCCCCCCCCCCCCCCACTGGCTGCGAGCGCCGCTGTCGGTGAACTCCCAAACCCACCGGTGGCAGAGCTCTTCCACCGTGAGCTTGGAGCTTGTGCACGTGGCTTGCACATTCGACTCTCTCGCTTAATCCTCGCCCCCGTTTAGCAAAGCGGCGTGTGCAGTGTTTGGCTCTGCTTTGTGGGGGGTGCGCGTTCGTTCAGCAGAAATGCTCGGAGCAGGTCGGCACCCAAAATTTGTTTGGTCCAAATCCAAAGCGCTCGTTTATTTGTTCAAAGGTGGTGCACTGTTGTGTGTTACTTGTGAATGAGATAAATGCGATGGTGACCGTTGTGGTTTATGGCGGGCTCCGGTGGCAATTAGACGCAATGCGTAGCATCCTTCACTCTCAACCGCACAGGTCGGTTTCGGCAAAATGTTGGCAGACATGCTTGGACTCACATTGCATAGATTACGCTTATTCGTGGCGTAAAGACTACAGGCTCATGTTTGCTTGACAGTTAACGGTGTATATAGGCAGTGCTGAAAGTTAGGTGCAGTAAAATAAAACATCCCATTGTCAAAATGTCTGAAAATGGCCTTTCCGTCATGGCCGATTGAGTCACACGTAGGCGGTTTCAGGTATGACAGCAGTGGCTTAGCCGAAAATATTTTGAAAACCTGACTGGGTGAGAACTGCAAATGCTTCCGGATATGATGTGGGAGTCGGCCGCTTATTTTGAGTTTACCCACTGGGGAATATTGCCTTTCCATTGTTTGGCTCCGTTAAAAATGACATCGGGTATCGCCACTTGCCTGGGGGGTAGGACAGCCCATTGCGGAGAGCTACTTGTTATCACTTGGGATATACAAACAACTGGAAGTGACAACAATAGTATTTTTTGTGTGTGTTTTTAAAAATATAGGCACTTAAAACAAATGTTTTTATCCCCAAAGAGCATTTAACAAACATCATCATAAAGTGCTCTCAACAATTGCAAGGCGTGCACATCAAACATGACATCGGCTGGCTGGATAACAACTTTTATTCTTCGCAGTAAACCGGTCCCTTCTGGCCCAAATCTCCTGATATTGACCCAACGCACCAGACAATGTCAGGCTGCATTGCTTCATTTGCCTTTTTCTCCGTTCGAGAAAGTACGGAGGTGGAGAGATGTTAACTACCTCACCTGGTATGCAGGAGCGCATGGGTTCGATCCCAACCCCCGATGTCTACTGTATATTTGGATTTTGCGTTTTTCCCTCCGGGCGCGTGGATTTTTCTCCGTTCTCCGGTTTTTAACTCCACATTTAGAATCATGCAGTTATGGTATTTGGCTGCTATAAATTTCCACACGATAAGCCACTTCGTTGAGCTCTCGTTTTGTGGCCAGGTCCCTTCTGAAAAAGAGCTACATAGCTCAGTGGGCCTTACCTGGAATAATAGTTTTCTTTTGTCTCGTTTAGTTGTGTACGGCGTGGGGCTCTTGTTTGGTGACGGATGGAGGCCCCTGTTTTGTGTGGCAGGGCCCCCCCCCCCATTGCCTGTCCGGCACGATTCCAGGCTTTGACATTCACAAGTAATGGGAGGCGGCTTGAACGCGGCTTACGGTGGAGGCAGCGGAGGCGGCGTACCCACCTGAGTGCTGGGTTACTCCGCGCTGGCCCGATAGCAACTGCTGCTTAATTCCTTCTCCAGCGGCAGCGGGAGGGTGATGTTGGGAGACGAGGGGCTGGCGCGTGCGCCCCTGCCACCGCAGACGCGCGTGCCTGATACGTGCTGCTTAATCAGTGGCCGTGGAATAAAGTCGATCTTTCGTTACTAATTAGCGTTCTTAGGTAAAGGCCGCTTGCGTGCAGAGTGCCGCCAGGGTGTCGGGTGTAGTTGGCCCTTGAAGCTGGGATGAAGTGGGATTTTTATTCTTTGCAAGACTATCTTAAAGAGGCGTGTGAAACTATTCTGTACATTACACATACTAATGTGATCATAATAATGTGCATTTCTATTGGATCAGCACTAAAATGACATGCGCTATTCTACTGATAATTTTATCAATCCGAATGTTGTGTCGTAAGTGGTGGCGGCTGCAGTGGACGTAGGACACGGTGCAGTCGCCTGCACACGGCCATTCCCAAAGACCTGCATTGAATTTCTGACAACGTAACATTCGCAGCGTTTGGTATCCGAACCTCGCCTGGGTATTCCTCCGCGGTGACTCGGCCTGAGATGAGTTTCCGATAAACACTTTTGTCAGCAGCACTACTGGGCAAATGGAAGGTGGCCAGCCACGTGCTGTTTTGTCCCCACCGTTACCCTGTCCCGTGCTGCTGTAGTGCTGCGGTGGCCCTAATAGACGCTCGCTCACAACACTTTGCTCCAGCGGTCAGTGTGGCTGCACGGGAGATATTAGTGTATGTGTGTGTAATCTACAAACACGCCGTTTTGAGCACCATTTGTTTTGACTGTAATGAATATGCGTCGCGGTTGCCCGGCACTCAGGTTTGCGCTTGTTTGCACATCAAAGCCTCGCCTTTTAGCGTGCTCTTGCTAATGCTACGGTGCGGCTAACGACGCCTGGCGCTTCATAACCGCCGTTCGAGGATCGACCCCGCGCGCACGTGCCGGCCACGGCCCTCGGAGCCGTGCTCATGCTTGCATCCACCGTGCTTGGAGTGCAAAAAAACTGACTCGCGGTGGAATTCCCTTCTCCCCAAAGCCGCCGAGTTTCCGCTGGGAAGCCGGTAATGGCCGACGCCACAAAAATGCGCGTGCGAGGCTGCGAGCCTGCAGGGACGGGGCGCCACTCGGCCCCTGCAGACGCAAGGCGCCATCACGCAAACACAGCCCCTTCTCATCGGTGAAGTGACGAAGGGGGTACCTCTCTTGAGACCCGGTGTGCAGCAGCAGTAGTCGTAGTAGAGATGCTCAACGTGTTTACATGCATACAGTACGTCCAGAGTGTGTGTGTGTGCACGTGTTTATGTGGGGAGTGGAAGGGCAGCGGTTTGCGCACTGGGCAATGAACCTGGCGACCCGAGTTCAATTCCCGCTCACAACCAACACCAGTGACGATTATCTGAACCCGTTCTGGGCCTCCCCTAGGTCGACTCTGCCTCCAATAAGTACCTGGTGCGGTGTGTACACATCGCCACAAGGGAGACAAAGGTGGCCGGGCTTGGTGCTGGCCACCCACACCCTCGTGTGCCCTGCCAGCTTTCGTAGGTGCTCGCTAACAGCACTTGACCCAACAGTTAGTTCAGGCTATACGGGGGTCTTTGTATGAGGGAGATTGTGAAGCTATTTGTCTACATGTGAATAGATAGGTAGAGAGATGGACAGATTTAATTTGTAATCATGAGAGCACCAATTCAGTAAGCGAGTTTGTTTATAAACGTGCAACTCTTATAACCTATGTTATCACGAGTCCCTTTTAAAGGAGACCTGGAATTAACTACTGGCACACGAAGCATTTTATATGGGAACCAAAATTCAATGAAATGTAGCAGTGGTAATTTAATAGGTAATACATTTTGGTGTCTGGGGTCACTGTTATAAAAAATTCATGAAAAAGTGTGAGTGTGCATATTTTAATATCCCCTTCTCAAACCTGATCGTCCCTAGCATCTGTGTGTATGTCTGCGTGTATGTGTACGTGTGTGTGTGTACGCCTCTGCATGTGTGTGTGTGTATATCTGCTTGTGTGTTGTGTGTATGTGTCTACGTGCACGTGTAGGTGTTTGCGTGTGTGGGGAGCGGTAACACAGTGGTTAGCACTCTGCACTATGAACCTGGTGACCCGAGTTTAATTCCTGCTCACGGCCAGTGGCGGTGACGATGAACCGGTCCTGGGCCTCCCCTAGGTCGACTCGGCCTCCAATGAGTGCCTGATGCGATGTGTAAACATTGCCACCAGAGAGACAAAGGTGGTCGAACGTGGTGCTGGCCACCCACCCCCTCGTGTGCTGTGCCGGCCTTCATAGATGCTCGCTAACAGCCCTTGCCCAAATCGTCTGTTAAGGCTATACAGGGAATCTTTGTTTCTTTTCTTTGTGTCTGCGTGTGTGTACGTCTCCGTGTCTGCATACGTATTCATACGTGTGTGCACGTGTCTGCATGTGTGTGCTTCTGCGTGTCTGTGTGTGTAAATGTGGCTTGCAGACCATGACGACCCTGTTTTTTCTGGCGCACACTCACAGCGAGAAGTGGAGCAAGCGTTTTTTGTTTGCGGGTTGAGCCTGTGTCTCAGGCTGTTTGCATTGCCTCTGGAACGATAATGAATCCTTGGGAGTGGACGAACCCGGCTCTTGAAGGAGCTGTATTTATATCGAGACGGGAGGCGTGGAGAAGGGTGCATTTTGCTCATCGATTAAACGCTCTTGAGAGATTAATAATGTAAAAGGCATGGATGTGATTCTGTGTTTTGTATTCTTTGGAATCTGGAAACAGATGGAGGTGGATAGTCGCTCAGTGTTTTGGCGACGTGTACGCGATGGAAGTTTAAAAGCATAGCAGCAGGAGGCAGTGTAAGCAGCATTGATAAGCAAGGCTGTGCTCACGACTCTTAGGATGTTTAAAAAGTCGGCGCGTCTACACACACGATAAAATGGGAAGTTCTCCATTGGTTTCTCTGAGCTGGAAGTGGAAATTGCACATTCCCATGGCAGGGTTCAGTCCAGCCATACAACAGCCAGTGTTGACTTTCAGTCACCTGGTATTTATTTTATTTAACCGTGGAATCTACTTGTTACATCTCAAGCTATGTTCTTATGTAACCTATATTCATTGGGTTAGACTAAGTGGAAAACTGGAAAATGCAGGCAGACCTCGCTTAGCGCGTGACCCTCAGAAAGCCGACTTGTTTAATGATGGGGGGGGGGGGGGCTGGTCGACGTGGAGTGACGTCACACGCGTTACACACTGACATTCTTGGGTAAATATAGTAGTAAATACCCCAATGAAGTCCTCATTGCTTATGCAAAAGAAATACAGTAGATCATCGGTTATCCGGCGACTTCGGGGAGAAGGGGGCGCCGGATAAAAAAAAAATCAACGAATAATCACGTTTAAAGTAGCTTATTTTTGCATAACATATTTTTCGGTGTTTTGTATGTTTTTAGTATTTAAAATTTGTTTACTATATGAAATTGGCATAAATAAACTTACGAATACACAAAAATAAATATCCCAATGTAAAAAGTTACCGAATTTACTGTATACCGTACTTACCACTCTAATCTCGAAGACTCGATATTATGGGCTGATATACGTAGGACTACAACAACACTCTTGTTTCAACAACTTGTGTTTTACGATCGCCAGACTGATGCGAACGCCGAATTACACGCACTTCAGGCTGGATGGCCCCGAATAGTTTCTGTTTTTATTACTGTCGTTATTACTCATGAAAATGTATATACGTGTTAAATTGAAAAATGATATAATGTACTGTATATAATATTTGACATTGAAATCAAGCATAGCTACTTTTTTTGTCACGCAAACGGTGCCGATCACCTGACTGGTTACAGCCTTTGGAGCAGCTTTAACGGTTTCACCGGATCGGCCCGGGACCGATGATCAACTGTAATGCTGTCGGGAATGCATCCCCATATATACAATGGTATAATGAACCCTTTTAGCACTGATTCGATGAATGTTCACGTCTCCAGGAACGCATCTTGAGTACTAAGCGAGGTCTGCTTGTGAGCCAAGTTAAACACGGTTTACGTTCACGTGACGAAATGCCTTTTGTGTTTTTCTGTCTCTGCTTGCTAGCTTCACCTTTTCCACATGAGGGTGGCAGCGCGAAATGCACGTTCAATGCTGGACCTTCGTGACGAATTTAGCGATGATCGGTCGTTCTCTGCCGACAGATGTCGCTGCTGGTTTTCTGCTGCTCACCCTGACCCCTCTCCGCCCCGCGTGCCCCTCTGTCGCTGTGCAGGAAAGTTTTCAAGTTGGATGAAATGCTGTCTCGGGTCGAAGATCAAATGAAGGGGGACCCCAGCGCTCCAAGGTGGGTGTATGGCTGCGCCGAGTGTCCCCGTGGCATGTAGGTGTGTGGAGCGAGCTGCCACGGGGCGCCTCGCGGCCCTGGTAAACGGCAGGGCAGCAACCGTATCCATAATCAAGGTTTTTGGGTCAGATCGCGTTATTTATAAATGTGTCGTAACCCTCCACCACCCGACACGGCCAAACAGTAAAAAATGTGTCAAGTTTTCAAAGGACAAATTAATTGACTTCTTTAGCTCACCGGTGTGCTGAAGAGAGAATCAACAGCATTTTAAAATTTGAGTACGACGTTTCGCTGATGATTACAATCAGCTTCATCGGGCAAGAATGGTGAAGCTCTCCTGTTGCTTCCGGTCTTAAATAGAGCAGCATCAGGGTGACGTCATCATTTAATTAATTTCAATCCAATCTGGTGCAGTGATTCGAGGCAAGGAGGGGGAGGGTATTGTAATTATATAGATTGGTAATCATTCAATTGTTATTCATTGGTATTTGTTTCCCTTATAAGGAATTGTAATTATATTTATTTGATAATACGCTTCCAGGCCGCACTAAGCCTGTAGCTGTCAGAGCGATTGAAATTATTTCTGTTTCTCTTAATTTTCATAACGTTGAAGTGTTGTGTAAAACTAATTATTACTCGCCAAGAATCCATTGAAATTGAGAGAAACAGAAATAATTTCCATCGCTCTGACAGCTACAGGCTTAGTGCGGCCTGGAAGCGTATTATCAAATAAATACAATTACAATTCCTTATAAGGGAAACAAATACCAATGAATAACAATTGAATGATTACCAATCTATATAATTACAATACCCTCCCCCTCCTTGCCTCGAATCACTGCACCAGATTGAATTGAATTAAATGATGACGTCACCCGGATGCTGCTCTATTTAAGCCCGGAAGCAACAGGAGAGCTTCACCATTCTTGCCCGATGAAGCTGATTGTAATTATCAGCGGAACGTCGTACTCAAATTTTAAAATGCCGTTGATTCTCTCTTCAGCACACCGGTGGGCTAAAGAAGTCAATTAATTTGTCCTTTGAAAAGTGACACATTTTTTACTGTTTGGCCGTGTCGGGTGGTGGAGGGTTACGACACATTTATAAATAACGCGATCTGACCCAAAAAAACCTATATTATGAATAATATTGGTCGCGAAAGCCTACGTGTTATAGCAACCGTATCGGTTTCCTCAAGGGCACTGGGTGGGTGGGAGGGAGGCTCCTACTCTGGCACACACGCCTGGTGCCCATTGTCTGAAGCGAAGCAGCATAATTTAATATCGCGCCGATCACGCTTTTACACGTGACCCAGGGTTTGTTATCGTGAGCGTTGGGGGCCACGTTAACCTTGTTTTTGAGATCCACCTAACGTCGCCGCAGAGCGGCCAATTGCACGTGAGCTGCCTTTGTGACGACTGTGCTGTTGTCGAGCGCAGCTCACTCTCCATTGGCTACGGTGCACTGGGGGGGGGGGGGGGGGGGGGTGGGGCTCTGCTTGTGAGGTTGTGGTGGGTGTAAGTGGATATTTTGTAATAGATACATTTACGGTGTTCTGAAGATATTGGATTTTCTATAGAATAGGAAAGCAGTTGTTTTGTCCATTTATTTTAATTATCGTTATTATGACACCTATTAAACTGAGGTTTGTTACCTGTGTTTGTTTTTGTAGCACACAATCGGGACATTTGCAGCTAAACTTCACTGGATTTTTCCACACGAGTGGTAAGTTGGAGTTTTTTTTTAATAACTGGAAAATTATATGGAATTTCTTCCATCACAATTGATTTGCTATGAATTTTTTCACCGTCACACACTACACAGACAAATGCCTGTCCACATGGCCCATCCGCCGAAGGCCTTAATTTTATCAAACACTCAGTGGGGGGCTGGTTTATAAGCCTGTCTTGGCATGTGCAGTGTGTGCTGTGTACCACGTGAAATAAAATGGAGGTGTTTCGTGTCATTAAGTCCACTAGTTGTCGTAGCGGCGAGGGCAAACGGAGATAGTAGGAGCTGCACGTGCATCCCGCACATCCGATTAGCACGGTTGGCTACATATGGTGGGAAAGAAGTTCAACATACATAGACAAACATACGTACAACATACACACGTACAAACTGAAATCGAATGGTCGCAGCCCCCTCGACTCTGTCCGTGCAGTCGAGCGTCGAGGGAAGGAGGCTTTCTGTAAGAGTAGACTTGGGGCGCTGAGCATGCGCCTTGTTGAGGAGGCGAGGGCTCTCGTGTGGCCGTGTTGTTGAGTGTTTGAGTGATGAGGGCCTTGCCTGCTGTTTGCAGGCACAGAAAAGGCAACGCAAAACTCTGAGAACGAACAGAACTCGGCAATACTGGAGGTGCTCCTCGTCAAAGTGTGCCACAAGAAACGCAAGGTGTGGCCCCCCCCATCGTTGCACGTCACCACGAGTCACCGCTCGTGAATTTCTCGTGGCCGTCGGCTCGCCGCGGCCGTGCACGCCTCCGCTGCGTGCGTGCGCACGTTCGCAGAGCGGAAAAACTGAGATATCGCGTACCGAACTCGGGTCGCCCTCTCACATCCCCGCCACCTCGCTACCCATGGCTTAAAACCCTCAGCCAGTGCAAGTCACTGTCCCTACCTCCAAACTAAACTTTAACGAAATGAACTGTAATATATCCACCGTTTTTGGTACGGCACCTTGAGATGTTGTCGCGTTCATACGCTTTATAAATCTAACATCGTTTCTGCTAACCATGACGCGACTACAGGCGGTAAGCCCGAGCCTTGGGCCGAAAGTAAGGAAATTCGTACGGAAATCACGGGCATGAGGAGCTTCATAAATCGATTGCACGCATGTCCCTGTTCTTTTTTCACCAAGTTTTGTGTGCATGTTGAATAAGCAGCCATATTCAGGTGGAGTTTCCGTCACTATTCACGTTTGGACGAGCTGCTCACCCTAGCCTAAGCCCCGACAGCGGTGCCATGCTGGGCTTCGCAAGCTCACCGCCGTCGTTCACGCAGCAGACCAGCCTGCTCCGAACCGGCTGCCACCTCGCCATCACTTTGTCTCGGAAGCAGCTTAACATGTGATATTTAAACCGTCACTGTTAGTCGCGTTTTCTTATTTTTTAAACCGTTTAAAGCAAATGTGACTGCTACGTCGGCGTGTGAGCCGCCCCGGCTCGTGAGTGTTGGCAGCAAGCTGGCCACGCTCCAGCGAGTGCGGATTCGTCCACCGCGCTGTATATTATAGGCCCGACTTAGTTTGCCGAAACCAGCGTGGCAATCTGCACATTTTCCCTCCGCTCTGCATTTTACTTGTTAATTGCGCGTTGACCTAAACGGTCATTTGTTCGATATTTATTCCGGATGATCTGCTCGGACTTGGGGGTACAAGATAAAAAAAAAACTCCCGGTGAATTGTGATAATATTCTTGGTCCTTTCGGTAAAGTCACGTTTTCTATTTACGTGACTTTATCGAAAGAACCAAGAATATGAATTCCTGCAGTCACAAAATTTTAAAGTCTGAATTGTGATAATTTTCAAACGTTGGCGGCACCGCCGCCGGGGACGATAGCATCTCTCGCTCAGCAGTGCAGTTGTCAACACGTTTGGCGTGCCAAGTCGCACGGTTTTGGATGCAGGCGCAGCGCTGCGAGGTGAGGCCCCGGGGCGTTCAGAACGAGGCCCCAGGTCTGCTGCGTGGGCGACAGCAGTGAACACGTGTGTGGTGTGTGTGCGTGCATGCGAATCCCAGCGTGGCGACAAGTGTGTAAGGGTTAAGGCAGGCGAGCAGCACTTTTTAATGTGAACAGTGTCGAATGCTGGTGTTGTTTGTGCCGTGAGCGAGCTTTTACTCACTATAATGCTGCTAAATATTCATGTTTTCCCCTGGTTAGGCTCACTTTGAAGAGAGCACCTGCAGTGTCTTTTGCTTTGCTCTTAGTGCAAAGTAAGGTTTAAAAAATATCGGCACCTTGCAGGTTCTGCGTTACCCAATTGAGATTTGGTGAACGTGGCTTTTTCGTGCTCCCCAGAAGGTGATGCTGCTGGGTGTTAGCGAATTGCCTGACCCCGGGCACACGCAGTGTCGGACAACGAGAGACGCGTGGATCGGACAGCCCCGTGTGTACACCGATTGTGCCAGTGTTTTTTTTTATATATACAATCGGGAGGGATTTATGTTTCCAAGCCTCGTGAAAAGCGCCATTGTCCCACGGTATGTGGCAGACGCAGCATAAAGAATTTGTCAGTTGTCTCACCGCTCTAGCGATTGCGGTGTTCGTCACTGGTGGCTGTGAGTCAGAAGTGAAAATTCTAATATTTCTATGGCGAAGATGAGTCTTGCCATGGGAAACCCACAGTTAATATCCCTCAAAGTGGCGCTTGTTTTAGCAACTCGTGAGGATGATTGGCTGTGTTTGTCTCGGAGCAACATATGAGCTTATCTGCCATTTGATCGTGTTCAGTGCTTTTCACATTTATTTACATTGCATTGATTTACAGGTAACAGAATGAGTAAAACCTCAGTACTAAATGTTAAAGCTGTCACTATCTAACTTGACGCGAGTGCTTTTTTTGTCTGAACCAATTAATTTTGTAACGATGCAGACGGCAGTTGGGTTGCGCGTGTGTGTGAGACGTCGGGAGTCGTGGTTCCGTGGCTTCGGATGTCTGCGGTGATCCCAGCTCTCATTGAATTTGCTGCCACGTACAACGCCAATACCTCCCAGGGCCCAAACCTGGCCAAGGCCCCGTCCACCTACAGCCCTTTTGTCAGTTCACTGCTGAATAGGGGGTTGGGGAGTGTTGGGGCGCGACATCCTCTCTTCGCGTGGGGTAGTTTGACCGTACTTCACGATGCCGGTCACTGCTCATTGGTGTTATTTAATTCAAGGTGAGCAATAGCTGATTACTACACAGTCACTCACACAAAGCCTGCAAATCCTCATTTAACTGTTACTTGAGGGGTTAAATTAACCTCACGTGTGTCTCAAGTGAAGCGTGTAATCTTGAAGATAATCAGGTTGAATTACTTGAAAAGAAATGCCAAACACGTGATTATGTTGCGCTGCCTCCAATACACTTTGAATAACCTGTAATCGGGCACCCATTACTTTTCAAAATGAACCCTCCCAACCTGTGCACGTGAGCTCGTATGCGAGGAACACCGCTCCACACCCAGCGCGGGTGGGGGACGCTAGAGGGTAAAGCAGTGTTGACGGTTTTAGGTCGCTTGCCAGCTGCGAGATGAGATATGTGCCCGGCCGAAGAAGTCGTGTACAGAACTAGAGGAGGAGGCCGTGTGGGGAGGGGGGTTTCTGAGCAGTGGAGGCGTTGCTGTTGCTGGAATCGCCGCCTGGCATGGGGACCGCGTTTGCGGAGCCGTCCCACCGCTTGTTTCGCAGCTACCCGTGAACCATGATGTCACACGAAAGCTGCCACCCACGCGTGACGCCGTGCGGCCTTCTCAACGGGCTCGCTCGTTGTGGCGAGCGCACGAGCTTTTTAGCTCGTGGCGTCGGGTCTTCTTCTGATTTTACATTTTAGCCTTGCGCGTAAAACGCCCGTTTGGCAGGCGTTTACATCGGCGGTACGTCATTGCGGCGCTGACGTTTCGATTCTCCGTGTGTTTCTGGTAGCGTTTTCTCGGCGCGTCTTAGACGTTAGCGGGGCGACAGAAGCAGCCTGTGCCCCACGCTGAGCCGCGAGGCGGAGGCACCAGCGGAGCGCTCGCATTGACGCTGGTGCTCGGGCCGACGGAGCGAGGCACTGCCACAAGCCACGCCTGTTGTAGCGATCGTTAAGCAGCAGCTTTCCCATCTCGGAATCGGAGTCAGAATGTTTATTTATCCTGGAGAAATTCGATGAGCTGTGAAGCTCTTTTTTCACAGATGTCCAGTTAGGGGCGAGTCAGAAAGTTACAACGGCAGCTGTGATTGTACCGCATGTTTGCGCGAAACGCCGAGAAAGCTCACGTTTTCAGTTAAGAGCGCTTCTTCAGAGAGGGGGAGTTACAAGATGTTTGCCGTTTCTCTCTGGCAAGATGCTATCAACCGTTGTGTTTTTGGTCCTACACCGCTGCCACTAAGTTTTATTTCTGGCTGTGATCGCTGCTTGGAATGTAACGGGGATTTAAAAGTATATATTTTTGCAAGTGTGTGTTCAGAGAGTGAGTGTATTACACAAGCAAGGGACAAGCCCAAGAGCCTAGCACAAAGCAGCGTTGTGGTTAAACATGTGTTTACAATTTCCTGACGGCGCAGGTGCGCGCATGGCCGTTACTTTATCCGTCTTGTGTTTGCCTTTTTGGTGGGGTTCAATTTCTCGCTGAATATTTTTCTGGGTCACTGGTTGACCGGAGTGGGTGGCACGTGATTCTGTAATAGCAACAGCCCGAAACGAGAGATAAAATACTCGATGTGGACAGGCCAGGCTGAAATGGAAACCCTGCCCCTTTTACGACTGTGCGGTGGCAGCGTGTAGCACAGCGAGTTGAGACGATTTCCCGGACGGGGATTTGACCTGCGGGGGGGGGGGGGGGGGCGACCACTGTGTTTATTTTTCACCGCGGGCTGAAATTTGGCGGTAAAGTTTTACTTGCTCACCCATTTCATCGCCGCTGGGTCGCCGCTAAATGAGATAATAAAACGACTCTTTTACATCCTGTAAGATCATTTTTTTTAATGCATGCAAATCGGCGAGCCTCGTCGTAATTGCTTACGGGTCTGCTGTGCTCGTTTATTTGGAATGCAAAACTTTGTGAATCTTTTAATTGTCATTGTAACTCAAGACGCTGTGAAAAATAGGGCGGGTACATGAGATAAGGGACAGGAGACAGAGTTTTGTACATGGGTGAGTGACTATAGGAGCTATTCCCCGCACCTCCGATGATCACGGTTGGCTACGTCCAGTGCGAAAGAAGTTGTACATCATACATGAATACAATGGAACAGGTGCAATTAGAATATAATATGGGTTAGGTTCAGGGTAGGGAGAAAAATGTATCATACGGGGAAAAGAAAAGGAACATTGGGAAGGAGTGGGCGGTACCAATGAGTAGGCATACCTGTCAACCCCCCTACGTTTCACCCGTATTCTTGTACAGGGAAATTGTCTTTACAGGTCCATACAGCGTACGTACAGCCATTTCAATACGGGCAAAATAAATTGTCTTTGTTTCCCCCTTGTGATGGACTTTGTAGGATAAACGTTGAGATTTATAAGGGCACGGCGTGACCAATACGGTCTGAATTGGTCTGTAATAAGGTAAGGCACTGATAAGGGATTGACAGGTATGAGTAGGGGAGGAGTTCCCGCTGATGGGGGCAGGAGAGGAGGAGCGTGACCTCTCTTTGAGGCAAGGTTGATTTGGAGGTGTCGAACAGAGACCTTGGTTGCTGGGAAATATGAAACGATGCATTAATTTGCCGAATAACGGAGGTTCTTGGGCGATCCGTGGATTCCTATTGCATTCGTATTGCGTGAGAAGCAATTGAGATTTGTACGTTTTGTGTTCGATTGCCACGTGTCCCCTCTCCGCCACCAAAGGCATTACATTCACCACAGTGTAAAAAGCACAAAATTATTTATTTAATCACATCACGACCATGAATCGTGACGAACAAATTGCAAAGGCCGGCGATTTGTGGCGCAACTAAGCGCCTGGTGAAATCAATAATCGCAACATGCTTGTGCGCCCGCGTGCGTGCGTTTCTGTGCTCTTCTTGGCGCAGGATGTGAGCTGCCCTATCAAGCAAGTGCCTCTGGGTAAAAAGCAGGTGCCTTTGAACCCACCGGTGGTGGGCGGAGCCAGCAAGGCAGGGGCGGGGGCGGGCTGCCCCTCCCTCTCCATCCCCCATGGGGAGTTCCAGCCAGGGAATCCGCATCTCGTCAAGTCCTACTCGCTGCTGTTCCGCATCTACCGGCCGCTCGGGCGCGAGGGTCAGGGGGCTGCCGGCTTGGCCCGCGATGCCGACGAGAATCTGGGTGCGTCCGAGGCTATTTATTTTAATTAAAATGTTTAACTCTTTTCCCCCCTCCCCACCCCCCCCCAGTTGTATCCCCATTGTGCTATCCGCGTCACGTCATGAGACCAAGAATCCATTCCCAACTCTTGCAGAGCGGTGCAATCGTTCGTCTGGGTGTCATGTGGATTTCGTGGGCAGCGGTAATGTAGTGGTTATCGCACTGAGGTGACTGATGTTAGCTCGTGGCTGTAATCAGTGATGAATATCTGAACTGGTCCTGGGCCTCCCCTAGGTGGCAGACATCAGCACTGGGAAGATAAAGGTGGCTGGGTGTGGTGCTGACCAGCCACCACCTCGTGTGCCGTACCGGACTCCATCTGTGCTCGCTAACAGCACTTTCCCCAACAGTCTGTTCAAGGCTATACGGGAGCTCTTAGTCTTTGACCATATTTCACCACGCTTGTCGGTGTGGGCTGGTGCAAGCATTGATCAGAGATGTGGGAGCATCGATCATCATCAGCCGTGATCCATCCACTGCTGGATGACAGCCTTTCCTCGCCCCCGCCGCCTCTCAAGAATATGTGATGCAACAATCCATCCATAGTACCGATGTACAATGATGGACTCTGCTGCACTGTCCACTGCTGTGCTCGGCGTAGCACCATGCAAGGCCTGGCTGCATGCGTTTCATATCATGGATCGCACCCATATTCCACGGTCCCAATGCGAGCGGGTGTATTCACGTAACACTTCGGTCGGCGTGGCAGTGTCCAAGTGTGACTGTATGTGAATAACGGATCTCGCCATACACTAGGTTTACCATGTGATGGGCCGCGTGGTGCGTCGCACCATCGCGGTGTGACCGCTTGGCTGTGTGGGCGGCCATGTGCTGCACCCACTGCTCAGCTTCCCGTGAGTCCGCTCGCTCACCGCTTGCAGGAATGGTGTGTCACGACACCCCCCCCGCCCGGGAACTTACGCGCAGGAAACTAACATCCCCCCGTTGCCGCGTCCCCCCCACCACCCACTACCCCAGACGTCACGGACGACATTCCCAGCAAGCGGAGGCGCAGCTCGTGCCACCGGGAGGACACGGAGAAGGTGTACACCTCGGAGCTCACGGTGTTCGATAAAAACAGGTCACTGTCCTCGGACAACGCGCCACAACACTTGTGTAGCGACGAAAGGATGAGAATAGTTGCGTACAAATTGGCGCCTGCTCGCGCCTTTCTCATGGCGCCGGGCTCTTGTGAAGGAAGGCGGCGCTGTGTTTCACACATGGACGTAGTCTGGCAGCAGAGAACAATGTTGCTATGTCTTAATGCCAATTGAGTAATTTGTGGACGATCTTGGACCATGACGCCCGGCACAAAAGATCTATTCGTTTCGAATGACGTCAACGGGATATTTTTACGTCCTCCGTGAAGCAGATGGCGTGTGTTTGCGTGGTTAATTCAGCCGCAATAATAACCAGGGCGGCCGCCAGGTTACCCGCGAATGTCGGCAACCAGCGGCGCACGCTGGGCCACGTCACCGCTCCAAAAACGAAATGTTGGCCACGTTTAGCAATGAGACTTGCCGCGGGTGTAGACATTTCAATTGTGTGTTCATTTTTCGTCGCAAGACTAGGCTGCATAGTAGATCACAGTACAGCGAGTAGGTTCCTGGAACATATATACAGGTAGTGCCCAACTTACGAATGCCCGACTTATGAACCAGCTTCCAAGCAAATTCGCAATTGAAAACTGAACCGCCGAATTATTTTGTTCGGAGGAGCGATCCTCCGCGAGAAGTAACAAGTTTATCAATGCTTCCCTTTTTGTTGAACCGTCAGACATTTCACGACACTGACCGTATGGGGATTTAAATCCAGTGCGTTGTGTTACGACTTACAAACGGGTCTCAGGAGCGAATTTGGTTTGTATGCCGAGGACTGCCCGTGGACATTTCCAAGCGTGCTTCTCTCATGCGTGGGTAGGTTTTTGTTCCTGTTCCTGCGTTCTCGTGCACGCGCGGCTATACTCGGTGTGGGGATGCTGCCTTCCTGGAGAAGAGCCTTTAAACTTGCATGAGGCTTAGGGGAGAGTTAACAGGAAGTGTTTAAACGTGCACGGAGCGGTGCTCGTTTCCAATGGGGTGGCCCTGAGCCCGTGGGTGAAACAGAATCAATGGGGTGGCCCTGAGCCCGTGGGCGAAACAGAATCAATACAATGTTTCACGGTTCTGCCGTGCAGCTCTGCGATGTGTTTTTGGGTTGAAATTCATTGTTGTCCGGCTTGATGTCTTGACATTTCGTTGCAAGCACGTGGAACGAAATGTCGGACAATGAGTGCATGTTGTAACTGGAAAGCACGTCGGAAAGGATGCATAATTACTTCCCTTCAAAGTCGCACGTGTCTGACCTCAGAGGAGCCGGCCTTTTAACCATCAGTGGAAATTCCGCATGTTCACAGTGGGGGTGAATGTTGGCGAAATGTTAACCACTTTGCCTGGTATACAGGAGGTCGTGGGTTCGATCCCGACCCTGACGTCTGCTCTATATTTGGTCGCGTTCATTTTTCTCCGGGTTCTCTCCGGGTTTTCCTTCCACATTTATAAACAACGTGCGTCTATAGAGTATTTGGCTGCTGTAAATTTCCACGTGATAAGCCACTTCGTTGAGCTATCATTTGTGGCCAGGTCGCTTCTGAAAAAGAGCTCTATAGCTCAGTGGGCATTACCTGGTAAGAAAATAAGTGAATAGTGTTATAATCACCGTACCTCCAATTGGCACGATTGGCTATGTAGATCGACTCTGCCTCAAATGAGTACCTCGTGCGGTGTGTAAACATCGCCACTAGTGAGACAAAGGCACCCAGGCTTGGCGTTGGGCACCCCACCCCCTCGCTCGTGTGCCATACCTCCTTCGTAGGTGCTCGCTAACAGCACTTGCTCCAACAGTCTGTTACAGGCTATGCGGGGCATCTTTGTCTTTGTGCGTGGACTGACCGGCGTTACGTGTGTGTGTGCGCCCGCGAGCAGACGGTGCCAGCTGCTGGACGGCGAGTACGAGGTGGCCATGCAGGAGCTGGAGGACTGCCACATCAGCAAAAAGAGGGCGACGTGGGAGACCTTCCTGGAGGGCAAGGTGGGGCCATGGCGGATACAGTGTCGGTCACCTACTACCCGGCCCCCGCTTTATTAGGTCTGACACATTTTATCGGCACCATCCTGCGGTGTCCGATGGCTCAAGTAAAGTTCAGTCCCAGCCAATGCTTGGGCCTCCCCCGCCCCCACCGCCATATTTCGTTTCCATCCTCACGCGAATTGTGAAACCCGTTTTTTGTTTGCTTCGTCGGCACTTGCGGGAAACTGTGGCGGTCGCTGTCAAGGACGCTGCGTCTCACGACGCTGCGATCGGAGCTGTGGCCGGGCCTTGCCGTCACGACGCGCGCTTCTCGTGTCTCGCCTCTGTAAGCCGACTCACTGCGGGCCCACCGAGGTGTTCGGTTCACTTTTCATCACGGTGATTGCACGCAATCATAGCAATTAGGCGTTGCACAACAAACCCTTCGCGCTCCTATTACTAATATTAGCCACGACTTTGAACACCTTTTGAACTTCGAATTGCGGGCGGGAAATGTTCGATACGTCAACAAGATTTCCCCCCACTTGTTCCGTAAAGTCGCGTTTTTGTAGCAGAGCGAGGATGGCGTGCGGCCACAAAGCTTTTACGCCGACGAACCGTGGGCCCGGTGGCGATCGCCGTCGCTGGGTGGCGTGAGGGTGCCAGTTCCCAATCCGTGGTGTGCGTACCCCGGGGGGGGGGCATTTTCAGGGCACGCGGAGCATGCCTCGGGGGGGGGGGGAGGGGGGGTGGTGCGCAAGGCATCTCTCCGTCGTGATTCACGTAGCGTCAGTGGGCACACGGCGATTCCGGTCACGTGGGGGGGGGGGTTTCACTCAAGCGGTGCTTTGGTACGTTGCGCATATTTAGTTATCGTTACTACGTTATGAAGCGCAAACTAAACGTTGCGGGCGTTGGTTACTTGTGCATGCTATTGTAATTTCACGAATGTAATTAATCACCTTGTATGACGGTAAGGGGTACGCGGACAGTAG
Organism: Lethenteron reissneri; assembly: GCF_015708825.2. Lineage (NCBI taxonomy): Eukaryota > Metazoa > Chordata > Hyperoartia > Petromyzontiformes > Petromyzontidae > Lethenteron > Lethenteron reissneri. The sequence continues at coordinate 308,674 of NC_083781.1, read as the reverse complement.
CTCGGGCTGGTGATGGGAAACACGACGAGCAGAAGGTTGGGGATCGGCTGGTGGTTTAGAGAATGGGACCGTTTGACCTTCGCACACCACGATCTCCAGGCGGGCAAGGTGCCTTGTCAACAAGGCAACCGTTGGTGCCGGACTTTCACGGCTGCCCCGTCTTGCACTGATCGCTGGGTCACGTTGTCTCCCCACCCCCCGTAGCCACTCGCACGCCCGTCGCGTTTGCTCGCTTCATTTCGCCGCCGCGCGTGTTCTTATCTGTGTGCGTTTACGCGTGTGTTTATGCGTATACGGTTGGGACCTATGCGGTGGGGGAGACGGGGTAAATTTCGGCGTTGACTCTTCGGAAGGGGGGTGGGGGGGTGGTTGGCAGCGAGGGTGGAGAGCGGGGAGTCGTGATCGAACTTTTCCCACAACGCGCCGTGAACCCGCGTCTTTGTGGCCCAAGCTGCAAATGGCCAAGTGAAATTTCTACGCGGACTTCCGCCCCTGACCGTTACGGCGCCGCGGAGGGCGCTCGTATCATGCACACGCGACGCTTGCGCCCGAAGCTGCACCCACAAGACGGTGTCCGGCTAACGACAATCAAAGCAGGGGAGCAATATGACAAAAAAAGGATCTGTGTCCCGCGATCAGAACTGCCGCGTGGAACGTTCTGGCGCTCGCAAAACCCGGCTACCCAGAAGCCGTCGTGCGAGAAAGAGTCAAAACTGTGCACACACTTTCGAACAGGGCTTTTGACAGTGAGTGCCTCTGTTGGACATTGGAGTGCTTCGATCGCGTATCTGACGAGATCGGAATGAGGCTGCGTGTTTTCCTCTCTCGTTTTCTTTGTCCAGCTGAAGTGTCAGAGGCTTCATCTCGACTTTCCTTTCCTCTGTTTAGCACCAGGCAGATGGTACACTTTTGCTTCTCATAAGGAACCGTTGAATCAACTGTAACACATGCAGAGCTCAACTGGTTCGCTGATTATAGGATCGGTAAAACAAAACGGAATGCAGGCAGCTTTTAGTGAAGGAACCAAAAGCCCTCTAGACATAACTGCTTGTGCACAGCCTTGCGGTAAACTGGTGAACGCCGCTAAAGAGACACCGTAACCCGAGAGGTCTCAGCGCTGCTAGGGGCTAAATGGCTCTGAATGCATGATAATTAATGACCGTGCTGGCGAGTTACTTACGGTGAACGGCTTGGTGCGTTTTTGTTTTACATTGGAAACATTAATCCTCTCTCTGTCACTGTATGTATGAAAATGAGAAGTAACGAGATTGTTGAACTTCGAGAAAGTAAGTAGGAATCAATACCTCACCTTGACATTTTTCCTTCTCTGTGGTTTGTAACGCGAGGGTTACAAAATAATTTACGCTTTTCCAGAGTGCATTTAAAATGGTCTCGTCTTCGGAAGGTAACTCTTCGCGCGGCCCCCCACCCGGTCCGTGCGCGCCGCAGAAGCTGCCACCGCTCGAGACGTTCACTCAGGGCCCCACGCTGCAGTTCACGCTGCGCTGGACCGGGGGTGCCATGGACAAGGCGTTCACTCCCAGCGCCAAGCCGCTCACTCCGCGCAACATCGTCGACCCCTCCGCGTCCGCCGATGGCCGCAACGCCGCCACACAGAAGCCGGCCGCCCCCACCGGAACCTCAGGTGCGGGACGGACGCCGTTCCCCCGGCACTGCTGCGCCCTCCCTGAAGCTCCCTCACGCTCCCTGGCGCTCCCCGGTGCTCCCCGACACCTGAACCCTGACCCCGTTTTGTTTGTCACTGAAATGTGTGGCGTGCAGCGGTTCACCGAGTCGGATGTTTAAATCCATTTGTACGTTCGCGATGCTTGAGAGGTAAGGTGAAAGATCCCCGTGACGTCATTCACAAAGTGGGCCCATCGTGTGCCGGCATCGTGGTCCAAATTTTTCGCCAATTTGAAAATGACACCGTAAATTGCTTGGTTGGAATGTGCATGGCAGTCATCATCCCCCGCGTGTATTCACTTGGCAGGACCCTCCTGAGAAAGAGTCCTTAGACTTGGTGGCCCTTTCCTGCGTAAATGAGCGTCATTCTCAACGCGTTTTAGATGAGGATTTTTTTTACCAACGTCGTTTCCCAAACACAATGGCAGCAATGCGAAAGTATTCTGAAATAGATTTTCATATTGCCACCAATGTGAAACTAAACACAATTTAGGAATATTCATTCAGCGAAGAACTGATTGTGACGTGAGATAAAAATGGTCGTTTGCAGCGTCCAATTGGGCATCATCAGTGTATGAATGGAGGTTAATGTTGAAGGCAGAAATTATTTTTACAAGTGGGAGGAGATGGAAGTGGACCCTTTCATGGTGGAGATGATGTCCATTGTGCAATTGTTACCGATTAGCTGGGGGGAGGTATGTCAGGTTATGGGCAAGGGGCTTGAGGCCAGGATATTAACTCTTATTTCCTCTCAACCTTTTCAGAGAAGGCGCAGGTGGTGAGGTACTCACACTGAGCAGCGGGCAGGAGTAATGTAACAATGCCTAAGGGAGCGTGTGCGCTGTTAAAGAGGGGGGTGCTGGGCTGGACCGACACGGTGATTATGGTTGCAGAAGAGGAGACTGGTTTTGTTCTGTGCGCTCGCGGTACATACTGCTCCTTAATACTAAAAACTATAAACTTTTATTTTGCCGGGTAAGGCCCTTTGAGCTCTGTAGCTCTTTTTCAGAAGCGACCTGGCCACATAATGATAGCTCAACGAAGTGGCTTATCATGTGAAAATGTATAGCAGCCAAATACTCTTAAACGCACGTTGATTCTAAATGCGGAGGGAGAAACCAGATGACCCGGAGAAAAGTCTACGCAATCAGGAGACCTTGCAGACTCCAAATATACGGGCGATCGGGATCAAACCCACAACCTCCATACCAACCGAGGTCGCAAACATCTCCCCCAGGCCTGCTTCGCCTCACACCAACTGCATCCCTTCCCCAACACGTGGCTAGCTGCCTCTTCCGTATTATCATTTTTTCTTTCTATCGTCGGCTTCTTTGTGCAGGAGTGAAGGACCAGCTGTCGTCCAGTGTCCAGGTGAAGAAGGAGCCGGGGCAAATGGAACCTCAGAAGAAGCTCAGAATATACTACCAGGTGCGCCCCGCTCGGTCGCTGTCTCACCCCCCTTTGAATGCGGCGTCGTTCCGTCACCGTCCTTCACCCATCGTCGGCTGCTAATGCGGTCAGCGGTGCCACGGGCTGTTGGTGTCCGCCAATGTGCCATTCCCTTCCCGCTCAGGGTTTCGAGTGACGCTCAAAGGACCTGTTTTGGAATACCCCGGCAATGAAATCGCAGTGCTGCGTGCATTGCTTCGTGGGAACGTCTGTAACGTAATGTCGGCCGTTGAGAGGAGGGGGCTTGGGAAAGGCACGGCGAAGGAAAGCGTGACGGTTTGGCGAGCGAGAATGATGACAGAGTAGTAGCCAAAGGAGTGAACTTTCCCGAGAGCGGGGTGTCCGCCGCAGAGATGAAATGGTGAAATCAAGTTTTGTGTAGGAGCTAAATGGAGTGTTCCCTCAAAAGACCTTTGAGAAAACGTAATGTCTGGGGGAGGCCTTCATGAAGCAGTGGATAGATCATGGATGACGATGATGATGAACATGTAGGCTGCTTTTATAGTGGAACGTAGGTGATATAAAATAAGTACCACTCTGTGGGACTGGTCCTGAGTTCACTGGCCACTGATGTTAGCCGTGACTGGAAATAAAACTTGGGTCGCTGGGTTGATCAGGGGGTCCGTGAAACACTGTGCCAACTGCTCCCTGTTCTACTATTTTTATTTTACCAGGTCAGGCCCACTGAGCTATTAGGCTCTTTTTTAGAAGCGACCTGGCCACAAATTATAGCTCAACGAAGTGGCTCATCGCGTGGAAAATTATAGCAGCCAAATTCTCTGACAATGCACATTGATTCTAAATATGGATGGAAAAACCAGAGGACCCAAAGAAAAATCCACGCAAGCACAGGGAGTACATGCAAACTTCTAAAATATAGGCGTCAGGGTTTCTAAATGTGGAGGGGAAAACCGGAGGACCCTGAGAAAAATCCACGCAACAAAGGGGAGAGAGACACGCAAAGTCCAAATATACAGCAGGCATCAGGGTCGGGATGGAACCCACGATGTGTATACCAGGCGAGGTAGTTAACATCTCGCCATGTTGCGATACCGGCAACACGATGCTCAGGATCCCGATTTCGGTGGAACTCGATGTTTGTCACCACAATGCTTCTCCTTTCGTTTCCTCTGCTAACCGACCCCTCCCCCACACCCCTCTTGGACCGTCGCAGTTTTTGTACAACAACAACCTGCGGCAGCAGACGGAGGCGCGTGACGACGTCCACTGCCCCTGGTGCACGCTCAACTGTGGCAAGCTCTACAGCCTGCTCAAGCACCTCAAGCTGTGCCACGGCCGATTCATCTTCAACTATGTGGTGACCACAGGGCCTAGCACTTGCAGTGTGACGCGGTCTCACGTCCGCCCTGGCGGCTGTGCTGCTATCGTTGTTTCCCTCACCCCCTCTTGATTTTATCCTCCTGTTCACAAGCGGCAGCTTCGTCTCGCGTGTGGGCCGACGGGTTAACGGCGGTGACAGTGTCGTAAGGGTGGTTCGATCCTGCCGGGTGGCGGTCATCGAAGCGCGCGAGGTTGTAGAATATTTCGCCAGGCCGGACTTGGACGTCGGCCCGGACCGCGCGAGGCTGCCGCATGGACACGACTAATCTGAACGGACTCTCACTTGACCGCACTTCCATTAACCGCGCTCGATCAGACGCACGTATGCGCGTGTCGTCGTTATCTTTAGAATCAAGGTGCGTTTAATAAGAGTATTTGTTTTTTAGAAATATCCACATAAGGCACTTCGTTGAGCTATCATTGCTGGCCTTGTCGCTTCTAAGAACGAGCTCTATAGCTCAGTGGGCCTTGCCTGGTAAAATGAAACATAGTTTAGTTTTGGTGCAGCGTGAAGGCGTTACAGCCCCCCCCACCTACATCTCCCTTATCCCCAAACCACTCCACATTCTCCTCCCCTGCCCTCTGCAGCCTGTCTGACCTGTTTGTAAAGATCCGTAATTAAGTAATTAATTTCGAGCAGCTCGTCCAGTTCGTGTTGTTTATTGAGACTCTGCTGTTTTATAAATATACCTGTGCATGTATAAGCGTATGTTTATTTCTTAGAATGGATTTGTGATCATAGATGTATGATATGACAATGGGTTTTGCTGTACTGTGCCCACTGCTATGCAACACTTAGCCCTGCGGCCTATAACAACTTGTTTATGCGTGGTGGTTGCCCATCCAAGCCCTATCCAGGCTTAACACTTGCTTAGTTTTGGGATTTGACGATGTTGGATGCATCATGGATGAATTCTACTGGGTTTATTTTCATTTTATGAGTTGGCAATTTGATTGTAAGACCAGCAATGATTTTCTGGGTATATGAATAACTCGTGCCTAAGATGAGAATTGTTGCTAGGAACATGGGCATGAAGTGATGTGCTCAGGGCTATCGGATTGCAGTTGAAAGGTTACAAGTAAAATTCTCAATACAATTGGTACCACTTTGAAGAACATCACCAGGCATAATAATTTGTATTTATAGAGCACCTTTTCTTGCCATCAGGTTACGAGGCCACTATGCACAAGTTAAGATGAAACAAATATTTAGAAAGACAAACTTCGTAAACGCGCATGAAAAAATATTAATAAAACAGTAAATACTCACAATTTAACAATTTCCACTCATGGAAATTTACCTTAAGCCTTAATATAAAAGTTACCTGTGACGCCATCGGGCAGAGAGTTCCACAGTCGTGGAGCCTGAACACAGAGTCACCCTTCCTCCTGAGCCTTACCCTCACAATGTAGAGCAGTCGCAACCGTCTGGCATAGGAATATGGAATTTCCACCACTGCACCAGGGCTGCTAGTGGAGATGGGTGATTATCAATCCTCGTTTAAACAAGCGGGCAACTGCAGTATTTTAAACGTGTACAGTGGAACCCCACTTAATGACGGTAATTGGTTCCACGAAATCGGACGTTACGAGATTTGGTCGTTAAGCGAGTATAGGAAATACACGTTAAAGGCTTAATTAGTTTCGATAGCATCGAAAGTTTCACTTTTTCATCCAAAAACGCACTTTGTAATGTTTAAGCAATGGATATTAATAATAAAGATAATAACAACATTATAGACGCATAATATTTAAAGAAACACGGTTAATCAATTCATTAATTCATATTTACTTTACCTCCAAAAGCCTGTTGTTAACAGGGGAATGGTCGGTAAGTGAACCCATTGGGCTCTATGGAGGCAGTACACTACACTACTATACACTACACAATATACTACACATTGGGCTCTATGGAGGCCTGTCGTTAAGCGATTAGTCGTTAACAGTGGTGGTCACTAGGAGAGGTTCTACTGTAATTGAGGAGCATGCGAGTGGGCGCGTGTCCGTGCGCGTAGCTGAATGTGTGTGCGCGTGCGCTTACTCTGTCCTCTTTTCACTTCTCCCCCATCTCTCTCCCGTCCCCCTCCCCCAGGAGCTTATTTTCTGAGCGTGGTTGGATGGCACTGCTGGTTGTTGTTATGGAAATGTGTGTATTCGGTGTTGCCCACGCCACTAGACCATGAGCACGCTCGGCGCTGGGCGGGCACAGTTGGGCACCAGGACATTGGAAGGACTTCATGGTTCCTCTCTTAATGTTTTGCTTTTCATTATTTACGCTCGTCCACCCAGCGAGTCCTCGAAGCTCTTGTTCATGAGGGTCGTCCTGCCAAGTCGTGGGTAATCCCCCCCAATCGATTCATTTACAGTGTTCGGCATTGGTATGCTTGGCCAATCATTACCAGTTATATTGTATGTTTTTTTTAGCTATGGGAGGAAGCCGGAGAACTGGGAGGAAACCCATGCAGAACAGGGAGAGAACATACACACTCCACACAGCAAGGCGGCGCCCGAGTTGGAAATCGAACCCAGGTCCTTCTTGCTGTGAGGCACAAGGGTTACTACGGCACCACCTTGCCGCCCCTTTCTTCCGGTACACTGGAAGGTAGTGTAGAGTATATCGTATGTGTATGTATTGTGTGTAATATGTATGTATATCATTCTGCGTAACTTATGTACATACATACTGCATATAAATATATATATGGATATGCTACGAGAATTTCGGCTGATTTTACAAACCGTTTTGCTCCACGTATGCGAGCTAGTCCCGCGAGTGATTCCGTTAAGTGGCCGGTGACAGGCAGCTAATCGATCGAGATGAGCGTTTACAATCTGTGTGCCCAGGTAACTTTTAGGACCCTTAAATGACACCGGATGAACAGGGCTAAACAACGTGGGGGGGGGGGGGGGGGGGGGATGGTCAAAGAGGGGGCGTGCTCGTGTGGCCACGTCGGCTCGCACGGCTGCTTTGGTAATGACGCTCGCAGCGCGCTGCGTCGAGGCAGCGACGGGCGCATTCGTGACCATAGAATCGGTCCTCCTTTCACGCCTGTGGTCACAATCGTTCTCTGCGCTCTCTGGAAATCACTTCTCGAGCGCTTTTTATCACACTCGTTTATCGATTGACTTCAGCCTCCCACGCACTGTTCTGTCCGACGAGGAGTTCCTATTGTGTTCGCAAAAGCGTTTTAAACTCTTAGCTGTCTGTGAGCCCAGAGCAGATATTTCACTTGTCGGTACCACCCGAGGTGGTAATTCAATCGTATTGGTCGTAGGACTAAATTGGTGCTGCTAACGGTTTGCAACCCGAGGTGGTGCCAATGTCTGCTCTGGTCCGTGACCCACGGGGCAATAACACAGCGTTCATTGCACAGCAAGGAGCGGTGGGGGTGCAGAAAGGTCCGGTGCTGTCGGCATCAGACATGGCGCTGGTTTGGCACTCGCGCTTGGCTCCACGGGAGGACCGCCCTTGGCATCGTCGTCGTTGTTGTTATTTGTCCCCTCGAGGGTTTTAACTCGGCTTGCGTCTCCCGTTCACAGCCTCTCACCAAAGGTGCTCGCATCGACGTGTCCGTCAACGAGTGCTATGACGGCTCGTACGCTGGCAATCCGCAGGACATCCACTCCCAGCCGGGGTTTGCCTTCAGCAGAAATGGGCCCGTCAAGAGAACGCCCGTCACCTACATCCTTGTGTGCCGGTGAGGAGGAGCGCCACCGCTGAACTGCGTGATAACCTCGTCGGCCATGATTAATTCGCTGCCGGATGCGGCCCTCCCCAACAATCTACTCAGCACCTGCACACGTGCTGGTTATCAATGCTCCCCTCTCCCTTCGATGAAACTCATCGGACTACTCTCATGAAGTCATTGTTTTCAGTCTCAGATTTTATCCGGTCCATTTGCCTCGAGGTAACGGCGACCGTATGATTTGCGAGTAACTTTCACAACCATTAAATAACCAATTATCACAAATCGCCATTCAACGCATGTATCGCGATGGTAACGGAAACTGAAAAGAATAGAACCAGGATGCACGGGATCCATGCGACCGGAATCATTGTATGGGACTAATGAGGGCCCTCGTGATCTAAGGCGAGCGTAGAAGCGCGGAGGCAAGGCAACGGACTATTGCAATGGTGGGGTGGACGTGTGGTCCCGGCTACGCCTCCCCGTCACCCTGTTGCCGTGTGCCCTGTGTGTGTCCGCGCGCGCTCGCGCCGCCCGGCCGGCCGTCCTCCCCTAGGCCGAAGCGGCCGAAGCCGAGCCTGTCAGAGTTCCTCGAGTCGGACGAGCTGGAGGTGGAGCAGCAGCGTCCTTACGTGAGCGGCCACGACCGTCTCTACTTCCACAGCGACACCTGCCTCCCGCTGAGGCCGCAAGAGATGGACGAGGACAGCGAGGACGAGAATGACCCCGAGTGGCTCCGCGAGAAAACCGTGCTGGTCAGAGGGCGCCCACTCCCCCTACCCCACCCATTGCCCGCCTGACACTCGCCTCACTTGGTTCACTAGGAGAAGAGCTTTGTCTTCCTCGTGATCGGGGCTGTGGGGACAGAGCTGCGGTTGCAGTGCATGATTTATAGTCGGGGATGGTTGTGATTTTTTTAAATTCCAGTTTGGGTGTGACACAACCCAGCGTCGTCTATCCCACGTCGGTATAATTAGCGCAGAGGTCACTTGAAGTTTTTTCGGGTAGCTCTGTGATCCCCACTTCTGTGGGCCGGCCTCCAACACAGATGGTTGCAATTCCCTGCGAGAGGTCCATTTGGATTCTTAGTCTTGTGACACGGGGCCAAATCGTGCAATATAAATTTTAACTGGGGGAAAAGGAACAACTGATTCAGCATTCTGCGGTGAGTCGACAGCGGTTAAAGAGTCACCGTTCTCCCATGGGAACGTCACTTATCAGCCACTGGCTAGAGGCCCGCTGACAGGGATCCACACCGCCGCACGTAATCGTTCGCGGAGGGAAACGCGACGACCTTAAGCTTAGGTTAGGGTCACATGGGCATGGGACGATGTTCGTCATCATCCGCATGGTCTCGGACCAGTTATGTAAAATCCTATTTTGCTACAGGGATCAGTTCCTCTGTAAAAGAGCCACTACTGCCTCGTAGGACTCTTTTAGCACAAGGCAGATCACAGAGTAAACCGACCCCTAAACCAGAAGTTTATCTCGCAGACCTATTTGCGAGTTGGAACAAACTGTTGCAGCACCACTCTGCAAATATCTCACCTGAATGTGTCAAAGGTTATTCGTTCTTCCCCCTGATTTTTAATTATGTTTTATTTCTTTGCCTGGCTCTGCTCTTAACTCCCGAAGCAAATTGACGAGTTCATGGACGTGAACGAGGGGGAGAAGGAGCTGATGAAAATGTGGAACCTGCACGTGATGAAACACGGGTGAGTGGCGGTCACGTAAAACGGATGCTCGGCTTTCGCGCAGAGTTACAATGTTGGCCAAGGGAGAAGGTCACTTTTGTTATTTTATAAATCCACTTGTTAACTCGGGAAAGCCTCGCCGAGTTTTAAGACTCTCTTTGTCGGAAACGGCCTGCCAGGTTTTGGCAGTAGGAGGTGATGTTGCAGCTGTGCGTAAATCTAAATTGATTTAATTTGAATGGTGATTGGTCAGCATTTCGATGGATGTTTGGCCGATACTAGTTACATTTTATGTTTTTTTTTTTAGCTTTGGAAGGAAACTGCAGAACCCGGAAGAAATCCATGCAGAACAGGGGGAAAACACACAAACTCCCCACACAAAGGCACCCGAGTCGGGAAACGAATCCAGGCCCTTCTTGCTGTGAGGCACAACTGTTACCACTGTGCCACCCTGCTGCCGCCCCTTGGTGGTGGCGATGGTGGTGGCGATGATGCATGAATGATGGTGGTGGTGATGATGATGATGTATGATGTTTGGTGGTGGTGATGATGCGTGATACTTGGTGGTGGTGGCTATAATGATGCTTGGTCATGGTGGTGATGATGATGATGTGTGAGGGTGGTGATGATGTGTGATGGTTGCTGGTGGTGATGGTGCATAGTAGTGGTGATGATGCTTGATGTGGTGATGATGGTGGGATGGTGATGATGGTGGTGGTAATTATGATCGGGATGATGGTGCTTGTTGGTTGATATGGTGCTGACACGAGATTGAGACGATGATGTGCAGGGTGGTGGTGATGTGGTCGTGGTGGTGATGATGATGCACGGTGGTGGTGACTGCCATCTCTTGCGCAGCTTCATCGCGGACAGCCAGATGCACGGAGCGGTGCTGCTGTTTGTGGAGCAGTGGGGGCCGCGCCTGCTGGAGATGGGCCTCTTCCAAAACCTGCTGCTGCACCTCATCAGTCTGCACGACTTCAACCTCATCGGGCAGGCGAGCGTGCAGGCCGCCATGCTGCGCCTGCGCCGCCTACGACAGCGCCACCTGGCAGCGCTGGAGCAGCAGCGAACTGGAGGGCCGCCCCCCCGTGGCCTGGAGGTGTGACCCCCTCCCCCCACCCGCCCTTCCCCACCACCGGACTTTGCTCATTGACATATGTGAGGGATCGAGACACCTTGACAAACAGGGTAGAGGATCAGGGGTCTTGATAGACCAGGGTGTGGCAACGCTTACGTCTTCTCAACGGGCAGAGATGTGAGTAGGTGAGAGCTCCTTCGCTGAGGAGGAGGAGATGATGGAGCAGGTGCCCGGCCGAGCAAAACAAACTTTGCACCGCGGTTCTCAACCTTAGCTGGACTAAGGACCTCTGCAGCTTCTATAGAGCCCCAGACCCATCTACAGCGAGCGCTGCTGTGTCGCTGCTCAGAGTTGGGAGGGGGGAGGGGAATGCTCGCGTCCAGCACTTGGCAGACTCCTTTTGGCATTTCTCGGACCCCATAGTGGTCCGCTATGGGTTTGTTGGACCCTGGTTAAGAACCCCCCCCGCCCCCCCGAATCGGTGAATGCGACTCTGCGACGTGAAAGGCGAACGGGGGACGCGACTCGTCTGCAACAAACGAGACAAATTAGCGGATGAAGCCAGTGGAGCGCCGAGTGAGATCGACGAGTGGTTAGTGCCGCTTGCCAGTGGGGAAGGCGGCAAGGGGCTTGCTGCATTCCCCCCCCCCCATTGCTGCCCAGTGTTTATGTCGAGTTGTTGCCATCAGAGCCACCGTGTGCCCCGGTGCCTCTTGCCACATTTGAAATTGCCCTGAAAATTACCAGTTTTTAGACGTAGATTCATCCCCAGTCGTGGTTAGACTTAACATTGAATGGCATTTGTCCTTTGGGGGGGAGAGCGCAAGGAATGGAGGTGAGGGGGGAGGCTTGGGATGGGGCAGACAGGGGGGGTGGGTAGCCTTGAGTTTCGTAATCACCACTTCCGAACGTAATTGATCCACTCGTTTAATCCAATAGTACTCAGGTGGGAAATCAAAGGGCTGTGGCATGCGAGGGCCTTTATTCATTGCCGCTCGGCCCTGTGTGAGGTGCAGCGGCTATCAGGCACTTGTGAGCGCGTGACAAGATGAGTGCATACCACAGGGCCCTTCTCCCCCGGCTCGTGAACGCCACGTCGGTTCGATTCGTTATAAGATCCGCCGCTGCTGCCGCTGTTGCCGCTGTTGCTGCCGCTACTGCTGCTACTGCTGCTGCAGACTTTATCCCGCCCTTGGAGCGGATGCCACACCTAAGTCGTGGAAATAACAAGCCGCTTATTTTTAAAGCCTGTCAGCGCTTTATCAGTGTATTTATCTGGCACTGCATCCACAGTCCTGGCTTGTATATTGTGTGTAAAATATCAATATTTGGAATGTACGGAAGACGTAACGAGTGCATGTAATTACGCGGAGGTCCTCCTTTAAGTCGAGGGGTAATTTTCAGGGGCAGTGCTATTAATGAGCAGCCATCTGGGGTCAGCGTGGCAAGCGGGGTGGGGGGGGGGCTGTGTGGTCATCGTTACGTTCACTCATCCGTTCTCATCCTCATCCTCGGCTGTCAGAAATCTGCATGCGTAGACGCGGAATGTTTGACAGATTGTCCTCCGCTGTTGTCCAACAATGCGCTGTGTCAAGAAACAACGAGTTCATTCATTCTGTGTCGGTGCACCAATTACTGTGCTCTGTTTGCCCATGGCTGTTTTGTCAGGAGACATTCCTGCCGGCTATGCATTTGTGGTTTCTACATTGCGTGATCCTTTATTGTTTAATGTTATTCCTGAAACGTACCACGGAGTTTACTGCAGGTCACTTGGGAATGTAATCGTGCCCCATTGCAGCGTTCATCGTGGCACACACTGTTCCAGTCACCTTTGTCTTTTAGTTGGATCTGGTGAGAGCCCATTTGGCGCGTTGCAGAGTAACATTCAAGGTGGACCTGGGGGCAATGCAGGTGTGCATAAAGGAGGGTGCCACTGGGTAAGAAACATTGGCAATAGGGATATTTTTTTTTTTAAACGGCATCGCCCATAAAAATAATTCGCGCACACATCGTGCGAGATTCCCAAGTTCGAAACTGCAAGGTGAACAAAGACAAAAAGTGTCAAAGGTCAAGTTTTGTTGGTCTACCTGGGAGTGGGGTGATGGGTGGTGGCGCCTCTTCACCGGTGGCGCCGGGTCCGCGGTGGAAACTCGGCGCGTCTCGGTGCGGAGCGATCGCGCCATGGGCCCCACCGCTGCTTTCGCTTCCTACAAAGTGGTGAACGATTTGTCAACCCTGCAAAGATGATGAGTTGAGTGAACTGCCTAGCCAGAATTTCAACTCGCAAACATGTGACTACGAGTTTCCTGTAGTCTGTGTTCCATAATTAAAAACCCTTCTGGTTGTGGAGAGCATTGTTGAAGATTTTTTTTTACATAACAGACGATTGCGTATGATATTAAATATTTATAGGTTAACGAGACTATTTTTTCCGTGGCTACACCACTGTTGACACTGGCTCCTGAGCTTCGGGCATTATCGGCGAATTTTAAGAATCCTGGGGATAATTTAGTCCTGCTCGGGGAGCCTCAGAAATTAACATTCAACTCAGAGAATCATGAAGGCACCTTAGTTCGGCTCTGTGGCCTCAGGCAGCCGCGTAGATCTTTTATGAATCCTCACGGTTCGTTCATCGGGCTGTCTGCTTGCCGCCACTTCCTTTTGTGTGTGTACAATACAGTAGTTGGTGTGCATGTCAACTTGTTTACTTTGGGATATAATCCCAAAAAAACAATTCACTATTTATCGACGTGTCACATTGACTGAGCCGCGATGTGACAACGCTCGACCTGCCAACGCTCGACCTGCCACTCAATGTACGGGCAGTGCGCAAGGCATGTCGACTTTCTGGTGACATCTTTTAGCTCCTCAATAGAAATAATTTCAAAGTAAAGAGCTGACCGCACATGACAGATGTATCCGCTACAGCTGGAGCACATTCTAAATGACCCGCTGTGTGCACCATTCAATTATTATTACCATTACCAATGGGCCCCACACGTCCTTTGGATGCGGCCATCTGTCCGTCCGTTCCGCCCTCCGTCCCTTCCTCCCTGCCAGCCAGCCAACAACAATTTTTCTAAAAAAGTACAGGCGTCCCTTGCGTCACGCAGCTCGCCACCGTGCGAATTCGCGGTTACGCGATTCATCTTCTGGGGACATTATTCACACTTGCGCTTTGCGTTTCGAAGATACACGCGCAAGAAAAACAACAACACAAAATGCCTAAATTAAAATGCTTCTCAATAACAAAATAATTGTCAATGATAAATGTTCAAAGTAAAAACGAAAAACTATTTAGCTGGTTAACCGATCGGCCCACCACCCTTCACGTGTAGAAGCAGCCCACGGAAAGCGTTCAAGAAGCCCTGATGTTACTCGTTATTTAGTAATCTTTGTAAGTAGTGTTATACATCTTTAGTGATTATTATTTGTTATTAAACTCCTTATTAAGTATTTTTTTGTAATATAAGTATTACATTTATATTTTATGGGTCTTTCGGTAAAGCCACCTAGATAGAATATCAGGACGTTTCGATCGCAACACAAGCAATCATCTTCAGGTGAAAAATGTTTTATGCTTATTTTGTAAATCCAGGGCAAAAATAAAGAAATGAAATAAAACTATAAACTATTTTGATTTTACCAGGTAAGGCCCCCACTGAGCTATATAGCTCGTTTTCAGAAGCGACCTGGCCACAAATGATAGCTCAATGAAGTGGCTTATCGTGTGGACATTAAAAGCAGCAGCCAAATACTCAAAACGCGTGGTGATGTTGATTCTAAATGGGGAGGGAAAAACCAGAGGACCCGGAGAAAAATCCACGCGACTACGGGGAGAGAGACATGCAAACTCCAAATATACAACAGGCATCGTCAGGGTCGGGATTGAACCCAGGAACTCCTGTATCCCAGGCGAGGTCGTTCACATCTCGCCACCATGGCACCCCAAAATTATACTTAATTTTTCTTCGGTAACGCAACCCCCCCCCTTGTAACATGTATGTCTATGGAAAAATAGGCTTCATAAGTGCGATTCAACTTATGCGCTGTTTTTGAGGAACACATGTCGCACAATATGTGAGGGATGCCTGTGTATGATATGATCGTATGAATCCCGCGCAAATGCGTGGGATCCACGGCTGGGGTGGGGTGGGGGTGGGTTGGTGACATCACCCGCACGCATGCGGTTATGTTACAGCCAGTCAGGAATGTAGGCAGGAGCCAGCTAGCCAACAATTTTATTTTTCTAATATAGTATGATGTGTTTGACTGGGTGCGATGTTCAACGCATAAACAGATACTGTAAAGGTTATACATTGAACATGTTTGTATACATCGTATCAGTCTGCGTTTGCTATGCACTAGTAACTTGACACCATGGAAACCACCCTTGCAAACGAGATGTTTCCATCTCAAGGGATCTCCAGGTGAGGTACATCACTTGACGACAACCAGGAGTTTGCGGCGCAGCGAGGGCTCGCCAAGCCTTCGCCGACGCACCGTGGGGCCCACCGGTGCTGTGCGTACATAGCCACAAAGCGGCGGTATAGGGAGAGAGGTCTGCAGGAAGAAATGTCCCCGAGTGCTTCCCAGGCAGGGATCGAGGGCGCTCGGGATGGTGCGGTTCGCCCCGTGCGGTCGCAGCCGGGGCTTGCTCCGAATTGCGTTTACAAACACGATGGGGGGGGGGTCGGTCTTCCTTTTGTGCCCCGGGTGAATGCGGAGACGCGCTCAAGGCCTGAGGCCCTGATGTGCACAGCAGCCACACGAGGGAAGGTGTGGCCGGCTCCTGCTCTCACCAGGCCACCCTTTTATTTATCGCAACCACTGCAACAGCTGCTTCCGTCAGGCCGAGTTAACCTCGGATTGGTGCACTCGGCACCAAATCACCTCCCCCATAGTTACACGAGAAGCAGGGAAAATGAATTGGTAACTGGGTAATCTGGGTGCCAAATCTTGCACTCATTGCTTCGTTAAGGAGCCGCTTATTGCTACATCAGGGAAATGTTCGTCTGTCCCAAGGACACTTTACACGCATTTACAAACATTTCAAAATGCATAAAAAGTTGCCACGAAACTTACCACACCCCCGCCTGTTATGTTCTGGGCTAGTAGAGGGACAATGTTTTGCGCTAGAGTAACACTGAAAACATTAATTCGATTAAATATAATAACGGTTTGCTGTGTCACAGATTGGTTGGCGCGCGCGAGCCAGCTATAAAACTCGCAAACGTTTTTTCTTCTCCGCAGTCGAATCCTGCAGCTAAATGTGAGGCTCCGTTAGTGACCTGGCCTGCCAGCTGGTGAGCCTTCTCTAGTTGCCTCTGGTGCAGCTTGTCTTACCTCATTAGTGCATTGCGGCTTGGGGTTTCAAATTGCACCTGATATGAGAATTAAACAGCACTGGGTAAAGGGGCGGCCGTAAGACAAACGCCAGCGGTCGTTCTCTGCCCTCAGGACTCTGCTCTTGAAGATAAAGTTAATAATTGAGTGCATTTGGTATTGGTGCCTTTCGTACAACAGAAGGCTATCACGAAGGTGCTGTGTTTCACACGTGAGTATAGTCTGCCTGGGAGGGGATGATGATGCTGCTGTGCGTGATTTTTATCGAGTCGAGTAATTTTTCACATTTGACGAATTTAGATCGCGACGCTGGCACACGTGCCCTACTGTTTATCTAATGACATCACGGGGTTGTTAACGTCCACTGCCGAGTGGACAACCGTAGCATTCACGGCTAACATTCGTTTGGCGAGAGAGAGAGTAATCGGCGAGTCATGCGGCAGCGCCCTCGCTGGCCTTGTGTGGTTCCCGTAGACCTCCGCTGAACGTAGTGGACAGTCGTCGACAATGCGCGTGACCTTGCTTGTACGGTGCCATGGCTGCTGTGTTGTGGGTTGTCACGAAGACCCCAACAGGGCAGGTTGGTCTGCACAGAGACCTTGCCCTGTGTCCGGAAGCTTGTTCAGCAGGGCCCACTGATGGCGTGGCAGGTTGAAGCTAGGTGGGTGGACTGTGGGATCCGCGATGAGGAACCGGTTTGGCGCTAACGTTGCCCTGTTGACGTGTTTGTAGACTTTTGTATGTACGTTTTCTTTCGCACCATATGTAGCAAACCGTGCTAATCAGAGGTGCTGCACCTGTTGATATTCTCACCAAGAGGGCCCTGGCAGAGGCTGCCACCACTGCCACACGACGCGTGTATCCATTTTAAAGCGTCAAGTTCGGACGCGTATCAGCTGGGTTTCGTGCATCTCTCGTCAATCATGCTGCTGCTACCTGCATTGGCAGTGGTGCACAAGCACAAATAAGCCAAAAAAATATATCAATACATTTGTCAATAGCACTGTGTGGCCTTCAAAAGGAAAAGTATATAATCGGTGATGTTTCTGGCGACGGCCGTTCTACATTGCACATTAAGCGAGGCCATCGATATCCAGTCACACGCTTCGGGGAGATGTGTGGTGAATTTCTGAAAGATTTTGTCGATCGTGTCCGCGCACACAAACGTTCATCTGAAGCTGCAGGGCAGCGCCGGCCTGTTGCGAGCGCTTAACTGGGCGACGGTCCCAGGGGCCCTATCGCTGCTGCTCGGGTCCCAGTCTTCACTGCTGCTTGACGATGCTTTAAACATAATCGCTCGGGTTCCGAAATTCACAAAGGGCTTTTCCCCCCTCCTTCCCTACCCCCACCTCCACCCCACCACCTCCCGACAATGAACCACTCTTCCCCCTGCCACCAAGGGCTCGTCGGTTGCCGGGGAGACGGTATCCACGGAAACGGAGAAGAGCAGCCCCTCTCCGGCGCCGCCGCCTCCGTCGCCGTCGGAGGGCAGCGGCTGCCCCTCGCCCGACGCCGACCCCTGCACCGCTGCGTCGCCCGAAGGCAGCGGAGACTCGGTGGGGCCGGAACGCAGCTAGTGCCGCCGAGGCACACGGCAACGACGATGTCGCCGGTGACGGGGCCGTGTTGAGGGTGGGGGCTGGGGGGGGGGGCGGCAACCGCAGGCACTGGACCACCGAGACACGGGGGAGGGGGTGTGCGACGACGGACGCGGAGCCGACACCCCGGCCGTGACCCCTGAGAGGAGAGTGGTCAAAACCGGATTGTATCGGTCCTCGTGGATTTCTGGGATGTGGTGGGGGGGAGATGGGGGACGGATGTTCCTTTTTTATCGTTGTGTTTTAATGCGAGTTATTGTTTTTGTTGTCACCTTTCAACAGAGAGTAAAATATAGGAGGAAAACAGGAGAGGTGTAAAACTGCCCCACGTTTTCCCTTGGGTCTGCTTGAGACGAGCGTTGTTCACTCAAGGAGGTGGCGGGCTAAGGCAAATTCAGGGCAACTGTGGCCCACAATAGTTGACGCGTAATTTTATGTTCCAAACAATTCAGTGGCCCAGATCTGGACAAATCGGATCAGTGTTTCCGCCTGTGGGTGAGACCGGGATGGCAGGTGGAGTTCACATTACTACCCAAGGTTGTGTGCTCTGTAGACCAACAATTTTTCATTGAACGTGCTATTAAACAAACTCTTGTTTTCATTGACTGTTCATTGACTATATAATTTTAAGGCAGTTGCGCAAAGTAAATATGTTGCTCGTGATAACTCTTGGCAACAGTTGCCCTAAAGCTGTCCTAGTGTGTCATGGCCTTAATGTTTATGAGTTGAAAGTGGGAGGGGGGGGGTGGTCACGATGACACGGGCGGGTTTGCGATGGTGCTCTCTTTATCTCTCTCAGTGCTGTGTTCTCGGAGGAAATTAAATGGCGAGGGCAGAATGAGCGATGCTAATCGGCGTCGCTTCTCGTCCGATGACACGGTGTGATCTCCCTGATTGGCCACATTGAGACGTCGTGCTCCCAAGAGGTCCACGAGCGTGACAACTGGGAGGGGGTCGCCCTCCGTAATGCCTCACCGCTCCACCCTAACTTTGTTTTTGCCAATCAAGGGACGTTTTACATCCTTTCAAAATTGTGTCACGGTGAAATGAATTGGCTAAGGCTACCGTGAGCGCAGACTTCGAATTCCGTGCTGCAGCCTTCGAATTCCCGTGCTGCAGCCTTCGAATTCCGTGCTGCAGCTTTGTCGCCGCGGCAACGTGTCCCGGGGGGGGGGGGGGGGGGTCTGAGGCTCGCACCGCCCGATGCCGTTGTACCTGGAGACCAACGTTGTGTGGCATTCCCAAGTGGAAGTGCCTTGGTCATGTCGCACTGCTTAAACACAAATTCAAAGGTAGGGTGGTGAAGTTGTGTGGGGTATTGCATCTTAATTCTCCTACGTGGCCACATCGATTTAGCCCTGGGGGGGGTCGCTCCGTGTCGATGACCGTTACAGCGCCTCGTCTGCCTGTCGGACGCTTAAGAGGCGGGGGGGGCGCCCTCGACTTCAATGAAATCAGTTTTTTTTTAAAGTGCGAGTCACATGCTGCTGTTGAAAAACAAAAACAAAGCCTTTCCCAATAATTTATTCACGCTCACGTGTGCTCCACACTGGCTTGTTACTTGAAAACCTGAAATTCCCGCGCGTCATGGTGGGGTTGGGAGGCTGCGCGCTCGTCGCCCCAACTCTTGGGCGCAGCTCCCACCGGCCGTGCGTTCGCCATAGCCGACGATTGGTGCTGTGTGTCCCGGCAAAACCGCTCCACTGAAGCTGCTCGCCTTCGGCTGAGCGGACGTATGAAGGCCCGATGTGTTGTTCGGTGTCCCTCCACGGCTGCTTTCGAAGAAGTGTAAAAAACAGATAACCGATCGGTGCTGCATCGTTATTTGCCTGCGTTGTGCGCATTTCCGCACGTAGTATCCGCGAGCCTGGAGACGGCATTTTCCGTCTCCGGGCTTTCGGTGGAAATCGGCTGATGTTGAAATCTGCGCGTGGAGACGCGGGCACTGTCGGGGGTTGCGAGTCAACGGATCGAGCGTTCTTCCCGCACGACAGCACGCTCGGGCCTGCAGCTCCATTCCTTTGCAGCGGATTGCCTATATAAAGTACCTTAGCAGGAGATAAAAGTACTTTATAAAACACGTATTGCTTTTGGTTTAACAATTTTTTTTTTTAGCTTCGCCGTGGAACTGCCGGCGTAATTTTATTTGCAGTGTGTAAAACCACCACCTCGATCTAGATAGCCATAGTCAAAAGTGGTGAGTGAACTGAAGCACCGGTTTATGAATCGATCGGTACCAAAGTACTCTTAAGATAGGTGTGCGTGGGTGCAAGATAATCCTCGGACAAGTGCACACTCTGGGAGGGTAGGGCAGATGGGGGGGGGGGGGGGGAATGCATTTTAGCAGCATTTTAAGAAGCAGCTCGTCAACGATGCCCACGCGAGAACATCACCCCGCGGGGTCTTTACGGTGGGAGCTTTGTCCATGCCAACTTGAACTGTGCTACAAAACGTTGGATGACGTACGGGGGGCTCCGACACCCCGCGTGGAGGATCTGGTGTGGCGTTGAGCTCCGGGATGCGAGCAAAACTCTTTTACATTTAGGTGTGGTTGTTTCTGGGACTTAAAAAAAAAACTAAAGTATAAATTGATGATGCAAGTGGACCACACTGTGGAGGAGTGTTGGCAGCACATTTCGTAATGTACTTGCGGTGGGATGATTTCACTGTGGTGCTATTCGTGATCTACAGTACGTTCCGTGTTAGTCGTCGTCGTCGTGTGCGCGGTTGCATGTGCGTGCGCGCGCCCCCGTGCGTCACCTCGGCCGCTCCGCCGTGTGGCGCCTTCTCTCGCCCGCCTCCGCCGGCGTGCGTGTGCCCGCCCAAGTCGTCCATTGAACCGGGACCGTCGATAATGCCCTCTTGCCCAGAAGCCAAATTGAGATTTGCTGCCATCGCCATAACACTAACCGATCAGTATCACGATTCTGAACGATTGCTGCACGGGTCGCAGTCGTTATCGATGTCTCGTTCGGCAAATTTGGGATTCTGCGGCCTGCGCATGACGGAGGGCCGCTCGGTCCCCCCGCTGGGCCGTGGCGCCACGCTATCGCATGAGAGCGGACGTGGGCGACGAGGCCGAGGTGAGCGTGTTGGGCCGCCCGCTCGCCCGTCCCTGCGCTGCGGCTGTCACAATAACGAATCATAGGCAGCCTTCAATAACGTACCGACGCGCGTGTGTTTTGTTATCGAGTGGTGGTGATGGGCGGTGGGTGGGGTGGGGGGTTTGTGGGGAGGGGTGGGGGTGGGCTTCGTGTGGGGGGTGCAGGTGACAGGTGTGGATAGGTTTTTTTAATTGTGTAAAGACAAAACAAATCTGTTGAGGTTGTGATTTGTGTTTTGCCACTGTACCGTTTGTGTGACGGGCGGCGGCTCCGTTTGGGTGCTCTCTGCCGAGTGAGGACGTCGAGGGGCACGAGCCTCTCTCGTGCCTCGGCCGGCTCGCTGACGGAGTCGGCGAGGGTCGCGTTTGCCCGCGGGTGTCCTTCGTGCGGCGCCGCAGCACGACTGGTGATCTCTCCCGCTCGGAGGTGGCTTCCCTTGGCTGGAATAAATTTCACTGCATGTAAAATAGGTTTGCAGTGCTGTACAGTGTGTACTTTAGAGCTTTATACTCGTGAATTACGGTCATCACTTTTTTCACAAACTTTTGGATTATGGTAAAGACTGCCCTGTATCTTGTATGGTTTGGCTATTTTTTTTGTTTCCTCTGGTGCAAGTTTGCTCAGTCTTTAATTTTCTTTAATTGATTCAAGGTCGATGTATGTGAACACATTTTTACTTGAATGTCGAGAGACTTTGAGGAACATTTCACACCTGCGAGCATAGCTCCATTCTGTTGGGAAGGCGCACCCATTTCTGGTTTTGCGGCTCACCGGCAAACGCTGCAGGTTACGGATAAATGGAGTCGGTGCACGGCAGCTCGTGGGGGCGACGCTCGTGCGAGTGTTGCGCTGGAAACAAACGTGGAGCGGCCTGCGAAGGCTGGGCAGGCTTCCTCTCACCCAGGGAACGGGAGCTGAGCCGCAGAGTTTTGATGCATATTAGGACATCGAATGAGCAGGTGAATATGCAATATTAGAAATATTGTAAATGCTTGAAGATAAATCCACAGGAAGAGTAATACCAACACTACTCAGAGATTTCTTGAAATAGAATTTATATATTTTCAAAAAGAAAGTCTGCTCTAGACATACTTTTTTTGCATTGGAAACAAAACATGCACACTTTGTTTTAGCAATCGGTGGCCAAAATTTCACGTTAATTTTTTTTATTTCCTTCGTATGCCGTGGCACAATTGGCTCCGCCAATCAGTTGAGATGCAAGCGTTCGTTTGGTTTCACCGCGCGCACGCACGCAGCGTTATGCATTTCTTTCCTCCAAACGCGGCCGTCTATTTGGTGGGAGGGTTTTGTACGCGCGTGTATTTTTAAGTTGGGGTGGGGTGGACTTCTATTTAAGGCGTTAGTGACGACTCTGGTGACCTTTGTTCAGTCGAAAGAAGCTTTGGAAATTTTTCATCATTGAGACAACTTGGCCGGCTTTCGACTTTGATAACAACAACAAATTCTCCCCAGAGGTCTTTTCACTCTTTTGTAGTCTCTTGCTTACAACTTATGAGTTATGAATTAAATGTATTCCTTCTTGTAATAAAGTTGTTTCCCAGTTTACCCAATGTAAAACCTTTTATGTAAGTTAAATTCATTTATTAATAAGAAAAATATAAAAAAAACTTACAAAAAAATTACTAACAAATTGTAAAAAAAAAAGTCTCCCATGTAAAAAGTCTCTTTGTTTGTCACGTTTGTATTTGTATGGCCCTTATTTTTAATCAATGTTTAAAATTGTTCCAAAGTCAGCTGCAACTTTTGTTTAAACAGCTCAGAAAAAAACTTTCAAAGCAGCCTTTTGCTGTTTCCAGAGGTGATTTACTGTATTCTATTTAAATGTGACGAACTGTTTTGGTACAGTTTCATATCTGCTGTCTGCAAATTGTCTTCAGTTTTTTTTTGTGTAAAAAAAAATCAACAGTAATAAATTTGAGTGCTTTTTTGTACACACAGATTCCGCTTTTCATTTCAGTCACGGGATGAAACGTTTATAAGAGGTTTTTTTGGGTTAGCTCGCTTAAATATAAATGTGTCGTTAAACCTGCCACCACCCGACATAGCCAACTAGAAAGGCTTGTCACGTACCGAACCTGACGAGTTCAGCAGCACACCGGTCTGTTGAAGAGCTAATCCACAACATCTACAATCACATCGGTGTTCTGTACTAGTAACGAATTGGCATGTTCTGTTTACGTGACAAACCTTACTAATTGGCTATGTCGGGTGGTGGGTTTTTATGACATTTAAATATTTACGCGATCTAATCTAAAAACCTCTCGTGGATGATATTGGTTGCGGAGGCCTACTACGTGTTAGACTGATGAAACCGTTGTTTACACTGCCCCATGCTTTCGTTCCAAGTTTTCTGCTGCGACATTTGTGTTGGTGGTAAATTCGCAGCGCGAGGATTTTGCCGTCTGTGCTATGAGGAATAGGGGGAGGGGGGCTGTTATAAGCGGAATTAATGAAAAGTGGTTGGGTTCAGAAACCGTGGGTCGGCCTGGAGCAATCTCACACCTACCACAGGTTGTTCGTTCCGCCCTCGCCGACACGCTCCGACCTCATCACCTACAAACACCATCCTGTGCCGGGCACCCAGAAAACTGCTGCTGCATCGAATTAATGTTTGATATTTGCAGCTGGGTGAGGCTTTTAACTCCCCCCTCGCTGTGGGAAAGAGGGAGGCGGGGAGAAGCCCCGGTGGTCCACACCACAAAACCCATCCACCATCGCAACTGTGTTGTAATTTTCTGGGCTAGATTGAAAACTCATTTCTTTTAGAACTGCTTTGTATTTAGTTTGTTCTTCCCTCCCCGCGGCACCGCCGATTAGCACAGTTGGCAACATACGGTGCAAAAGAAGTTCAACATACAGTACATTCATACACCATGACCCGGGTTGCGTAGAAGCGCTGCAAGGGGCTCCTGATGTTGTGGCCGCTCCAAATGAGTGGCCGGGGGCCTGTGTACTGGGCAACCACTACAGAAGAAGCTCTGGGGGAGCCAGGGCCACCGGCCCAAGCTGCGTGGCAGAGAGCCATAGGTGTCTCAGGTTTGAGGTACCCAAGGCTGGATTGTGGACCGCCTCAGGCCGCGTGCGGTGCGTGGCCCAAGACTTACAAAGGAAGTTGAATGCCAGGGCCCTCAGTGCAAGCTGACCACGAGACCCCTCGGTGCTTAAAGCGTGAGTTGACCACTAGGGCCCCCAGGCCCCTTGGTGCATACATCGAGCGTAACACCTGGGGGCCCCTTGGTACATACAGTGCATGCTTACAACGAGAGCCTCTCGGAGAGTACAGTGCTTCTGTACAACTGAGCCACTGGTTGGCACGCTACAATATGCTGTTACGTGATGCAATATTCACCAACAAGTCAGTTCATTCTGCATAACAGGACAGTTTGAAGGTCATCATTATGGCAAGCCGTTCGTTATTTGACTCGCAGTAACTAGCTATCCTTTATTCTAGCTAGCTGCCCACATGATTCAGCTTGTTAACAGAAATTAGTTGGCTAGCTGCCATTTTTGCCAGCTAGCTGCCCTTGCAACCAAATACGCTGCACTAAAAAGCCAGAACGAGGGCCCGACGTTGAGAGCTTAGCCGTTGACAAATCAATTATTAAAAATACACCGTGGGTTTGTGAAACATTAAACATTTTTTCATACACTAACGCATATGTAGTGACATCGCGGATGTCACTGTGTAATGCCGGCCCTAGAGGGGCTCGGTGAGTGCTGACTGGCAGTGCTGGATGGCACCACACTGCGTGCAGTGCCGACCCCTACAGGATAGGGTGTGAGAGTGCCAGCCATGGAAACGGGGTTACTAAGGGCCATGGCACTCTGGTTGACCCCGAAGGACACGTGACCGGTAAAGTCTACACAGGGCCCCCAGGTGGGGGCTAGGGGTGGTCACGTGTCAGGGTGGAGAACCTGCTAGAGGATTCTAGAGGGTGGTCGTGGCTCAGGGTGGAGCCAGCCACGCCACCGAGGATATAAGCCGGGTCCCCGAGAGGGACTGGCTGTTGTTGTTCATCCTGAAGAATCTACATTCTACGTCCTACAAGAGTCACCAACACTTGGACCTGGACCTAGGCCAGAGTCCGGTCCGTCGTAGCTAATTCCCGTGTAGCGTAGTTAGCCTGGTGGTCCACCACCATAAGTTAATATGTTGGTTTAATAAATGTGTTGCTTCCAAGAAGTGCGTCTGCGACTCAGTTGAACTCACTACACATATATAAGAGACCCAATCCATACTTATAGATTAAGGAAAACTCCATTCATTTTTTCCAGAGAGCATCTGTTTTTAGATCCACGCAAGTAGATAATCCTAACGTAGACATGCAAATTGTCGACAGCTCTTACAAGGTATTTTTCCCCTCCCCATTGATGGGGTGTGGCCTATGTGCATAGTCTCCAAGTCATTTCACTGATTTATCAGGAACCTTTGTTTCAAGCAACACAATTCTCTCTGTGCCAGGCAGGAAAAGCCACAGACGGATGCCTGTTTTCTTGCTTGGTACGCCACAGTAAATATATTCAGAGACTTTTTTCATCTTTTCTAAAACAGCAGCCTTTTTAAAGGCTATTTCAACAATCCCTCTTAAGGGCTATTTTCTAACAGCCTTTTGAAAGGTTAGGGTTATTTTATTTTACGTGCTTTTCTATTTTTTCTTTTGTCTACTCAAAGCTGCCTTTAGGTACAAGTAGACTATAAAATACTACCACTTGATTGTATTTTCCAACAACAGTATTTGGAGGGTGTTGTCATTATTAATATATATTAATTCAAAAATTAGTAAATAAATATTTAGATATGCTATAAATATATTCATATAAATAGCATACTAGTTGACTTAAAGCTTTTGGTTCAAAACATTTATTTAAAAAAAAACTGACGTTTCGATCGCAACACAAGCGATCGTCATCAGGTGGGAAAAAAGAGGGGGAAACCACTAAAGGCAACGCTGTTTTTAAAGGTTTAAAATGGGCGTAGTCCAGGTGTCCTGGTATCAGAAACAATAGCAGATGAGATTCGGGATGCCAAATATTTTCAATAGTTGTTGACTCCACCCCAGACCTGTCAGATGTGGACCATTTGACGTTCATATTCCGGTTTGTTAACAGCAGCGGGAATGTGGTGGATAGATTCCTGGGCTTTGAGCCAATTGAGAGCCACACTGGTATAGTTGAGCAGACTGTGACTTTGATGTCGAGGTCAGTCATATGACAATGCAAGCAACATGTCAGAAAAATACAATGGGCTACAGGCCCACCTGAAACAAAAAAACCCTCTGATAGAGTATGTGCCTTGCGCCGCACATTCACTTAACTTAGTTGGTGTTAACACCTTAGATGGCAGTAGCCCAGAGGCTGACGAGATTTTTTACATGTTGCAGTCACTGTACACATTTTGTTCTTCATCTACACAGATGGGGGCAAGTCTTTCGGAAGACAGATGTCAGACTGACATTAAAATCGCTGTCCAGTACTCGGTGGAGTGCTCGGGCAGTCAACCAAGGTGATAATGAGAAAAGAGATACTCGAATTGAGGCCGCTGGACTGTGATAAATTGGACACCTTAGAGATGGTGTTCATGGCACCTTTCTGGGATGTCATACTTGACCGGTTCCACGCGACAAGCTTGCACCTACAGACAAGTGGCATTGACATCTCTGTAGCAGCACAGCTTTTGTCTTCGTTGAGGGATTTTGTGGCTGGACAGCGAGACCAGTTTGAGGCTTTTGAAAGGGCAGCCTTAGATGTGACAGGTGTCTCTCAGTCATATAAGCACGATCTTCAGCGAAAGAGGAAACGCAAAACATTTGCAGATGAGAGCTCAGAGCCAGGTGTGACACTTGAGGGGAGGGAGAAGTTCAAAATGGAAACATTTTGTGGTCATTGATAAACTAGTGGCATGCCTTGAACATCGCTTGGACACTTACAAGCGTTTGACCAGTCTCTTTGGAGTTCCGTTTGTCAGATCAGGTGTCTAACAGTGACGTCATAGTGGAAAAGGTAAATGCACTCTCTTCTGCATCTCGCCACCGCACGGCGCCTGCCCGAGGTCATACTCCGCTTGACGTTCCCCTGTCGCTTGCTCCCCACACAGTGCCAACTTGCGACCTCTTTTCGACCCTGGGCTCCATCCTGGAGACTTCACTTGGGCTCGGCATCGTCTCCACCGGACTCAGACCCTCCTTGGTGTCCCGTCTCCGAACTCGGCGATACCCCAGTTTGCATCGGGGACGCGTTCCTGAAATGTGTGACGACGAATATTGAAATGACGCAAATTAAAGCCATTTATCCACGAGAGCTAAACAAAGACAACGGAGGGGTAACGGTGAAGCTGCGTGTGAATGTGCACATCTTCATCCTGGACGTACCCACAACGTTACATCGCACCTCTGATTAGCACGGTTGGCTGCGTACGGTGCGAAAGAAGTTCAACATACAAGCGTTAAATTACTTAAAATACTGTACTCCCACTCGTGTACAGTAGTCAACCTTAACACACTATTTAAACCATCAAAATACCGTATATAAACAATGGTGCACTCTCCAGTCGCGCGACGCGAGGCAGTTTGTGTCCAGGGTCGGTGGTGGTGGCCGAGACGCGATGGATGCGAGAAAGGACGTCCGATGCTGGCGGTTGACAACTAACATCGGGTGGCGGTATATTGATGCGTTCCCTTTTTACGCGAATAATCACAATCACTCACTGCACCATTCGACGCGAGTTGAACTGCGGCGAGATGACTCTGCGTCCGACCGACGTTTACCCGGCCCTCGCTTCACAAGATGCTCGCAATTCTGCCAGCCGCCACGGAACCAGCACCGCTGTTCGCGTTCTGTGAAGCTCGTCCTTACACCTCTTCAGTTTATTTCAGTTTCAGTTTATTTGGTATAGCCCTGTGAGCCATTCGGCTCTTGAATCGGGTGCAACCGCAACAAACAAAAACATGAACAAGAAAACATCTTAAAGTGACTATGCGCAAACAGAAAAATCTTGTTGCTTGTCTGCCATTACCCACAACCCCGTTACTTAACGTTGACTGCCGATAGTTTTTTTTACCATTATACTCTGGGGATATCTGCGGTTCTAATCACTCAAGTCAACGAGTTCGTTAAAAAAAATTCTCCCCCAGCAACAAGAAGTGGAAAAAAAAGTTATTCAACGTAAACGTCTCCTTTTAAGGCTGTGTTATTGCCAAATGTGTTTGAGATTATTTCTGCATCTTGCACCACTGCCAACCCCGGAAGCACCAAACGATTTGTTTGAGTCCGACGCAAACATACCAACTGGGGTCTCCACAAAGACGAACGCAGGCGCTGTTGTTATTCCACGGAATAAATTACTTTATTCGGTATCATAGTGAAGACTACCAATTGTTACATCGGCAAACAAAACCCATCGCTGGTGCGATAGCTCATGCGCTCCAGCTGTGTGGACAGGGAGCTAATTAACAATGTACAGCAACTACACTCGCACCGGCACTTTGACCTCAATAATTACAGCAAATAAAACAGCGTGGAGATTACCTTTGAATATAAAATCCTGGTAAAGTCAGTCGTCTAAAACAATGAAAAACAAAGTACAGTTTAGTACATAAATTAACCATTAATTTGCGAGTCAAACATTTAAATTCGTATTTAGTAATATTCCATCAAGAATCGATTTTACGCGGCTCATTAATTTAACCGTGCCGCGTAGCGTCTTTGTCCGTTTCGAACATTTATGAAGGTCAGTTACATCCTGAAGGTCAGTGCTCACGTTTAGTTACATTCCCACAACAAGCTCTGGGCAGTCGTCTTGGAAACGTGCACCAGGCAGATGTTTCAGTTTTGATTTAAAATTAATAAAAAAAACTTGGAAAATTAAAGCAGCGTGTTGACTTTTTGCCCAAAAAGTTGAGTCGCGTGAACATACATTTTTATCAGCATCATCTTTTCGTGCAAAGGAATGAACTCGACAACGGAAACCACACTTCGCCACAGAATGGAATTAAAACAACCAAAGCAAACCATGAACATTTAAAAATCAAACGTGCCAAACGGAATCATTTCGTGTGCTTGGCCACAATGCTTTCTTAAATTTCTCTTCGGTACTACTCTCCGCCTTTCCCCATCTCGCCTCCGTCCAAACGGAATGCCGTGTTCGTGGTTACGTAACTTTCAAAGCAGGTTAACCCTTTCCCGTTCTCGAGACGTCTGTAAAGTTGCAGGGTGGGTGTCCCGTTCACCGCTGCTGAACCTCAGCACGCGCGAGCGGCTCAGCGTTAACTTTATTAAGAGCGACGTCGTAGCGCCGTTGTTTTAAATACATTGTACTCACCGCAGAGAACCGTAGTGACACGACCGCACGCTATGATAGCTGGCGCCAAACCCTGCCGCACGCCTTCCCCCACATGGCCTTGTGGGAGCCTCGGTACATCTTCTGACGTGAGACGTACCGATAAGGATATTTTATTTATTTAATAAATAATAGTTCAAGGGTTAACTCGGCAGCAGTGTCTCACGTGCATTCAATTAACATTACAACACCGGACGTGGTGAATTTGGCACAAGCTGGACCGAAATGGAGCGAGTGTAGCAGTGTCTGCAAGGCAGTGGCGCGCCCTTCGCAAACTCCCTCAATGCCTCCTCCGTGTCTCGAACGTAGTGCCGGACCCCGCCCAATGGCCAAGCGCAGCCCAGTGTGGTGACATGTGCGACCTCCGATCCTTGGGCAGAGCGGTGGTGAGATGTTTACCACCTTGCCAAACCCTGACACCTGTATATTTGGAGTTTGCGTGTCTTTCTCCCCGTGGTCGCGTCGATTTTTCTCCAGGCCCTCCAGTTTTTCCCTCCACATTTTCCCTCCACAATTTAGAATCAATGCGCATTTAAGAGTATTTGGCTGCTCTAATCTCCACATGATGATAAGCCACTTCGAGTATTTGGCTGCTGGTTTTAAATGGCCACGCAATAAGCCACTTCGTTGAGCCATAATTTGTGGCCAGATATGAATGGAAACAACGAAATTATTTTCTTTGTTTAATGTGCATTTATAGAGTATTTGGCTGCTATAAATTTCCACATAAGCCACTTTGCTGAGCTATCATTTGTGGGCAGAGATGGCATGGGCCATGTCGATACCCGACTGCTTCAATCACAGTCTGGTGAATGGACAGGAGCATTTGATAACGGCTAATTAAATTACGTTTTGGCCACAACATTGACGTCCTGCGTTTGTGCCGAACGTTATAACGGTGGTAGTTAAAAAGAACCATCTGAATGAAACGCTAAACGTGTGTGGAGATGGGCAGAGCTCGGGACACGCTTGACGTGGGATACGGAGTGGAGTCTGCTTCTGTTCCAGTTTGGTCGTGTCCTCCTCGTCGTGGTCTCACGTGGTCTCACGGGGTCTCACGGGGTCTCACGGGGTTCCCAGGGGGTCTCAGGGGGTCCCAGGGGGTCCCACTGGGTCCCACGGGGTCCCACGGGGTCCCATGGGGGTCTCACGGGGGTCTACGGGGTCCCACGGGGTCTCACGGGGTCCCACGGGGTCCCACGAGGTCCCACGGGGTCCCACGAGGTATCACGGGGTCCCATGGGGGTCTCACGGGGTCCCATGGGGGTCTCACGGGGTCTCACGGGGTCCCACGGGGTCTCGCGGGGTTTCGTGAGGTCTCGCGGGGTCTCACGGGGTCCCACGGGGTCTCACGGGGTCTCACGGGGTCCCTTGGGGTCTCACGAGGTCTCGCGGGGTTTCGTGGGGTCTCACGGGTCCCACGGGGTCCCACGGGTCCCACGGGGTCTCACGGGGTCCCATGGGGGTCTCACGGGGGTCTCACGGGGTCTCACGGGGTCCCACGGGGTCTCACGGGGTCCCACGGGGTCCCACGAGGTCCCACGGGGTCCCACGAGGTCTCACGGGGTCCCATGGGGGTCTCACGGGGTCTCACGGGGTCCCACGGGGTCTCACGGGGTTTCGTGGGGTCTCGCGGGGTCTCACGGGGTCTCACGGGGTCCCACGGGTCTCACGGGGTCTCACGGGGTCCCTCGGGGTCTCACGGGGTCTCGCGGGGTTTCGTGGGGTCTCGCGGGGTCTCA